>NW_028297099.1:3694977-3979331 GCF_055798465.1 Pogonomyrmex barbatus | reverse complement strand
CTGATGTACGTCTCGAGTCGGCGATACGTATATTGCGCGTGCTTTCTGCCGTTTGCAAGAGGATTTATGGATTAGCGTTTGTTTATCGTCGCCCTTGCTACGATTTTCCCCATCGGCGACTCGTCGTTTTTTTCTGGCCTCCACAGACGTAGAGAAGGGCATTAAAATGGACGATCGGAGAAAAAGTGGAGGAGACTCGTGGCTCGATACGCAGTGCAAGTTATGTCGCGATTCCTCTTCATGTCTTCCATCCTTCTTGCTTCTTTAACCGACTGTAGTATTCTTTATTTGGAAAGTTACGTTCAAAAAATGAGCGTTATTCGTTTCTACAAATCAGGACGTACCATTTATCGTATATATCGGTATAAACAAATAATTACACTTTTTTATTTTTCTATAGAGATAAATTGCATAAAACCATGTTTGCTGTGACGAGATATGACTGGAAAGAAAATGGAACAATTTCGTGATTGTAAAATGAAAAAAAAATTCGCTTGGCGAAGAAGCAGCAGAATTTCCGTAATGGGCGAAGGAGGCACGAACGAAACATGTTAGTAGACAAAGAAGCAATGTATGTGTGGTGCCTAGCTCATGGTTGGGCCATGCATGAACGCGCGCCTAGAATCCGCGATGTCGACAGTAGGTAGAAGGTAGAAGATGCGAAGGAGTGGAACGGAGAGGGAGGACCAGAGAGGTTACCGCCGTCAGGAAACTTTTGTTTAAAATTGGAATTCCTTTGCGGCTCGTTGGGACTAGGAATGCAGATAGGGCGGAGGCGACGAAAACCATGAGTGGGCGAGACGAGGTCGCCGGTGGAACGGAAGAAATGCGGGTGGTTGAAAAAGACGACGTACGATATTGTTTCATCATAAAGGGAAGCTCTTTGCTCGCGAGGGAAAGCTCTTAAGGAGCGACGCCGTCAAAACTTAAGCGCGTGTTGACGCAACTTCTTCCTGCGTAAACATTTTGTTATACACTGCAGATTTTCTCGGTCGGGTATTTTCGTAAATTGGCGTAACGTGCGCTGTATCGCGTATCTATCATGTACAATAAATGACATAAATGGCTGACAACTACTGATAACAACTAATAGTAGCAAACGAATCAGTAGTACAGACAGATTTTATTCAGACACTTTATCCAATCGTTAGAAAATTTAATAATCCCCATATAAATATTATTACAACTGAAATCACTTATGTCAACTTGCAAAATTTGTTGAAAGTGTTACGTAAACTTTCGTATCGTATAGTTTCAGTGAGAACGATTGAGATCTGTGACTTTGAGTAGCGCGGAATTTAAACGTCTGCGATAAGCACGTAACAATTGAACAATTATGTGTTATTTGGCCGAATACGGTAATCGTTTAATTAATTTGCAGGTATCTCACGTACGCCTGGAATCATGTTCCTGCTACGTGTACCCCTACGTGGCTAAACGCATTAACCCATAATTATCGAAATTACAGATCCGAGCGGCAGCTAATCGTGGAGTCTCCTCACCACCGTCTCCCAAGATTCTCTCTCTCGGCCTACCGTGGATACTTAGGTAAGTATCCCATCTCGCTAATTATTCGAACGCAACCGCAGCTCCTACGTGATCCCGCTCCTTTCGCTCTGGCTTTGCAAATTTAAGAAAGCGAATTACGATAGTTTGATCGTTTAAAAAATTCAATCGGCAAGGAACTTTTAATGACGAATATAATCAAGTTTACGCACAATGCGTCGACCGTAAGAATCCGAATTGCCGTTTGCGTAGAGTGAATTTTAGGAACGTCAAAAACGCGAGAGTGGCGAATATTTTCGAGAAGGGGTGGCATCTGGCGTAGAGGATGCCTTTAATTTGCAGCTAGAACGACGTCGCGAAGGGACGAAGCGGACGATGTCTCTCGTCGGAATTTCGTATCGGAATCGATCGTCCGGAACTATGAAATATCGCCATCGACGATGACGTATTTCATTTCGCCCGTCAATTTTTTTTAAAGGCAAGCATCACGGATATCGACGACCTTTCAATGGAATAACGAATCTCCCACGAGAAAAAAAAGGAAATTCCACCGCGTTGCAGTCGAGGTGTAATTGCAGTTGCGGTAAATACTTATCCCGCGCAGTGACAATGTACAAGCACTTGAAAAAGAGAATCGATCGGTGGTATAATTGAAAAGACATTTTGTTTTACATTAAGCTCAATTTTATGACGCATTCGCGACAATGACGAATTATTTTGCTCAACATTGTCTCCGAATTCTAACTGACAGGTCCTAATCCGTATCAAATTAATCTTGCAAAAAGACTTGCGCAAAGTACGAAAACTTAACCGGCCACGGCGAACTTTTTCTATTAGGTATTATCTAGATCCCGGAACACCGCTTATTTCCGTCTAGAAAGTGTTTTATTTGTTAATGCTAGGCCGTCTTATCATACTTGTTATTATTCAAGAGTCACGAAGTACCACGTACACGCGATCATTACATACCGTAAAATGGTCTCTCAGAGCTATACGTTCTAGTCGGACGATTTCTTTCAAAGTTTGGTATTTTTGAATGCTACTATTGTTTTAAAGATTCTTAATTCTTCTAGAGAAAAGAAAATAAGAAATGTCTTACATTAATATTTCTCTCGCATTTTGAATATTTAGAAATCTACAAGTAAGATAATAGATAATAAGATAATAATAATATATATGATAATTTTAAAACTTAGATGCAAAATATACTTTTTGCATCTAAAGCATATAGGATAAAATTATATTAAAAGCAATTAAGTTTGTAACAAGAAACAAAGAGTGTGCTAATGTCGATAGTAAATTTCTATTATTTCCAGCGTAGAAAAAGTTTTTGCCTTCTCTTTGTGCTAAGTATTTCTGTCCTCTAGACTTTTATCCTGATGAGACGGGGTGTGGTTGATTCTGTCAAGAAAATTTACTAGCGATTCTGACATTCAGCAATTAGAGAAAGTAGTACATAAAATTTCTTCGGTTCGACTCCTAATTAAGGGTACTTTTATCTGTTAGAATTTGTTAAATTGCTGAAGATTACGAAATATATTAATTTATTATTTATTTTTAAATATCTTAAATACTCTTTACTAATGTATTATGATAAAAACACAAATACTCATTTTTCTTTCAAAAGAAATATATAAGATACATGACAACAAGTTTGTACATTTATATCAATCGTATTATTAAAATGTTAGTCTCATAATATCTTATTATTGCATGAAAATCCTGATTAATTATTTGCTACATATACTGTTCTTCTTCGCCGATCGGTATTGATGATAATTATATGATGTAAATAGAATATCGTTGAAACTGTACATGCTTGCAATAAGTATTCAATTCTCACTGTTACAATACTAATTATTCTTACACAATTTACCTAATTCCATTGTATTGTATAGTAACTATACTTAAAAATAATGCTCTATGATTAATGTCGCTATGATTAATGTTAATGAGCATTAGCAAGTTATTGAACATTGAAGCGTCTGAAAAAAATTTTTTTAATTTTTTTAGTTTGATCTATCGCATATTTGGAAAAATTGATTTCTAAGATAAGTCAATGCGCAGGTAAAACATGTGGCAGAGAAAACACTGTAGTTAGTGCGTGCGAAATTCGACGAAAGTTTAATTTCCGGGCGCACTGGCACTCTGGGCGAACTTTATGCTAATTCGACGCGCCGACTGTACAACATTAATAGAAGTCCAACTAGCCACGATGGTTGTTCCCACGAATGCAGACGAGCGCCCGTTGTGCGATGTCTCTTGTGAGGATGATGGGGCCAAGCCGAGGGGATGATGCATCGATTACGCAATCCTCGCCTCTGTGATCGTTCGGGCAGTTAAAAGCGACGACCGATCGGATAACTACGCGCATTACTCGCACACTAATACTCTGCGATCTGATAGGAATAATCAAACTCGAAACCGGCTTAACAAACAACCGGCTTGAGTTTGCGTTGCGTACATTTTACATAGGGATAAACGTAAACCTGCGTTTGTGCGGCATCGTCGCGGAGAGAAGCGCGAGCAACAAAGTCAAGGGTTCCTCGCTACAGGCGTCACAACTCATCCTAATTACATCTACCCTCGTTTCCGGATTCTGGGGGCTTCCCGTCAGGAGAGTACACTAGCACTTAATTAGTATTGCCTACCGGATCTGCCGGCGCTGCAATTGAGACGTTTAACTATATTTCCGTTCCGGAGAATTATTATTTTCAGATTTATGTCCTACATGGCTACAGGCAATGACTTCTTCCTATCTTAAACAAAAAGAATTTATATATTCAAAAATTTATACCTTATTTATATCTTAAGACGATATTATTAATTTTTTGTCCTAAAAATTCACTAAAATATACATCTATTGTATAAAAAAATGCATTCATCTAATATAATTATATTAATGTATAAAAAAATCATTATTCAAAAATATGTTATAAGACGCATTTTGTATACATACATACACATATATATATATATATATATATATATATATATATATATATATAAAATATAGACATTAGCTGCATGGAAATTAATATTACATAAAGCACTAAAAATATCTTTTTGTAAGAGATTTTATAATTAACTTATTTCTTTTGCATAAAATATTATTTGACACTCAGTTTAGCTTTAAATTTAATTGTAACAAATCCGGTGTGACTAACGAGCAAGTGGTTGTCGGATTGTCTGAATATATACGGTGCGCCGAGGAGCACAGCGCTCCGGTTTCACAAATCATTTATAACCTAGCATTAAAAGATCTTAACGCTCGTGTAGCGTAAAAAATGAACAGGCCGACCGAGTCGGGCCCACTAGCAATTTCGTCTCCCCGGGACATTCTTTCTAATTACCAGAGATTTATTAACGTTGTCGCTGCACAATCCACTTCTTGCATCCCGTGCCACCTCCTGCGCGCTTGCCTTAAGCAAGTTCACTCTGCCCTATCCCGTGACGATCATTCCTAAAGTAATTGCTCTTGCCGTGGTCTGAGCTAAAAATCAGAGACGCGAAACTTTCGTTTCTCAACAGACATATTATCATTTTATTGTCTACCTCTGTTATAATCTATCAATGTAATACAACAGCATATCTTAATGCAATCAATAATAGCATGTTAAAAGCGTTATTTGTTTTTTTTTTAATAATTATGCTTATTATAAAGTTTCTGCTTATTATAATTCTATTTATAATAATTATGCTTATTATAAAGTATAATCCTCTGCGTATTCCATATTTACTACCTTTTCCCGAGATTTTAAAATTATTTTATACTTTAGATTTTTAGAATTTATTGTTTAAATAAAGAAATTTTATATTTAATCAGAAAGTCAATTACTTTGCGTCTGAAAGCGTTAAAATGATTTACTTTCTTTAAATAATAAAAGCACAACTGGTTTACTGAATAAAAAAGTGTGAATTGAAATGATGAAGGCATATAGTCTTGTTAAAGTATAAGTAAGAAAGGTTAGGGCTAGGCAGCAAGGCTAACGGAGCTACGAGGGTATTTCGGTGTAATGGGGCGAATCCTATTTGATACTTAACAACTTTTGTGGTTCGGTTTTTCTTTTTGTTTCACCCCATTAGTGAGTTGTAAATTTTATAAGTTTCAAATTCTTGCAAAATCTCGCAATTGTTACAAAATATTCATAACATTATGCAATATAATAGCAATATTATACTATATTTACATACATGTTTATATATTTAATATGAAATTTTATGTTACTGTTTTTCTATGAATATCCACACAATTGTCACGGACTATAATATAAATTTTACTTCATGATATCTATTCAGATAATACACGCATTCTATATTATAGCTCAAATTACATTATAATATTACATTATGCTGTATTTGGTATAACCACATATCTGTTATAATGCGACGTTCATGGACAATACGGCTTGATGATGACGTTTACGCTATCATATCACCTATTCCAACTAAATTCGTACATTATCTTGATTCGTGCATCTGAAATGACTTTCCAATTTGAAAATAAGTGACTTATTACTTTGCTAGCTTGTTGAGAAAGATTATTTCGCGAAAGATACGCGTCTTGGTACCATCCAGTTTCAGATTTTAACTCACGATAGCTCATTGGGGTAAGGCCGGATGACGGAGAAAAATGGGCAGCAATTTTCTTCAAGAGTAATCCGACGAACGCGAAGTAAGAAAGTCAAATTGTTAGGCACGTTCTTAAAATCACAGATGAATCGAAATTGAAGGGCGAGAAAAAAATGAGTGATGACCCCCTTAAATAATCTGAAAAGGAAAACGAACGATTTCTCATATTTCATGGTAATAACGTAATTCTTATGGATATGCATTTTTCAAAAGTAAAATACATATTATAAAATACATATTATATTTTATCAATACATATTACATAGTATATTTTATCAATTATTAATAATTATTATTATTAAGATATTACCAGCGATTATTTCGTACATGGTATATTTAAATAAATTCAATTAAACTTATTTCTAAGAAAATTGAAATGATATTCGTGTAACTTGTGCTAAACAAGATATAAAAATCACAATCTGGTTGATTTTATAAGACTATAGTGTCAGTTCACAGTTACATTGTTCTTCAAATCTTACAAAATTATTTGTCAGTTTCTCGTGCGATTTATTTTATGCTACAACTTATTTTGTTCATCTTTCTCATCCTTTCTTCGTGTCCCATCGTCTCTTCCCGCATTGAGGATGACTGATTAAAGAAATCTACTGTCAGATGCTCGCATCTTGGACAGAACGCCTGTCAAAAGGTTACGTTAATTGCCTCGCGCTTGATTGATTAACGCTCTGATCCTATTAACTATTGAAAAAGATTAGAGGAAGACCCTCTCGAGTGTAGATAGATAGTCCCAACGTTACGAAATCTGATTATGTTTCTATCGTAAGATGAAAAATGATTCTTTGCATTTCAGCAAGCACGTTATACCAAATTGTAATAAACTAGCCCGAAAATTATATATATCACGCATAACATTAATGTGAAATGTTTGTTCAGGTATATTTTCATATATATTACGCGAACATTTACAAAAAAAGAATTATTTTAATTTTTAGAGAGATTATTAATTACCTAAAGGATAAATAATTGCTAATAGTAATTTATGCAAAAATATAAAAAAAATTATTTTCTGTGCGAAATATATATGTGCACATTTAACAATTATGTTACAGTATAATCAGTAATATGGACAGAACAGTGTAATCAATAGGAAACGACATACTTTGCATGAGAATACAATCAGTGCAATTCAGCTGGTGCAGGCACGAAGCATATCACTGTGAAATCAGCTTCATAGTGATATGACTCTACTATATATACACCGCATACCGGGAAGTTAAATCAACGATTGAGAATAGCAACGGGCATAACCGAAGAGAAGATGTATAATCACATTCAAGTTATCTTACTGGTCTTACAATAGGCAAATAATGTTTTATTACTGTCACTTGCAAAAACACATTTTCATTCTCGAAGAAAGTCTATTTTCTGTAGAAGACTGACATGTTTGTGTAGCCGATTTTAATGAACGTGGGATATCGTTACCGTAATCGTCGTATTAATAGACAGCGGCAATTAAAACTTGTGAGAAATGATTCCGCCGACGATATGCGCCATGTCTGAACTTCATTCAGCGTGTCTGGGGAAGCCTTGAATTCTCGGCTCTGCGCGAGTTATGCGAATTGATACCGGTAATTAAAACTTTCCCCGATCGTGCCATGATTGCGCTGTAAACGTGATTCGCACACATACGCACACATTGCCGATATATTTGACATTAGGCAAATGCTAAATTGTCTGCGATTTTTAATGTTTAATTCTTCGTTCAGTTTGATAATTATTTAATATCGGCTAAATATCCAGATAAATCGAATACTACTTTTATAAATATCCGAGATAGAATTATTAGTTCTCGGATAACCACAAATAATAATATAAAAAATTATACGTGCATATGTTTGTGTGCTGACATACGTCGCAAACTCGCGCAATCGAGGGGAGGATGTTTGAATAATATATTTCCGAGTTTGCGAACGCAGACGGAGGTACGCCGATCATAAATCCAATTATAGGAAACTGTTCCCGCTGACGTCACATCCATCCTTCGACGGCCCTTTCCCTTGGTCTCGATCGGATAACAATTACGGCCGCCTATACTATCGTGCTCGCCTTGCTATCGATATCTCATTCCTTTCCTTCGTCCCAACACCCCTTCGACAACTGACCAACACCCCGGAAAGGTCTCCCTCATTTCGCACTTACGACATCCATGTCTGCGTTCCGCACCACAAATATTCTTTTGTTGTTTGAAAACAACAGAATAATATTCTACCATGAAACGTTATCAAGAGACTTATTATATAGCTCTCGCTCCTTCGAAATAAAATATAAGTCATAATTTTTATTCTTTTTTTTTTTGAGTTATTGATCCCACAATCGCACATTTTATAATCGTCATAGACAATTTTCTCGCAACATATTAAGTATATTCATTTTAATAGAAACTTATGATTACGTAGAAGTCTAATTACAGATAAACATGGAAGATCAAATCACAATATAACTCACGTAAGACTGTTCATAATGCGTGAAATTACATGGTGCCTGAAATTATTAATAACACTAGTGAGAATATTAGTAATATGACAATGGGACGGACTTGCTATGTATAGATGCGTGCAGTGGGAGATTATTGACAGACTGCGCGATAATAGATGTGCTAGATAGCATCTCTAATGATAGAGACACATAAAATTCCGCGTAATACACGACAGTTATGGCAAGAGTTAACTATTAGGTTGGTCATGTAAATTGTATGTTTATTAACTCGGGGCTCTACACCCAATGAGCTCTAAATGAGCTTGCATGAAAAATTAGTTTTTTTTTTCCGCAACAGAGACATATTATTCTGTTAACTTTAAATGTCTTTGCAAACATTAGTTTAATTTTATTAATGTAGAGAGTAGACGGACTCCCCATGTATAACACTATATAGATGCGTTTGAATTACACAAGGAGATTACATTCCGTCAGAGCTACAATGCTTTTTAACTCCGTCGGAATGTCGCGGCTAAGAGCGATAAACCGACGGGACATTACAAATTGGTATTAGCGGGCAATCGAGCACGAAATAAACAATCGCATTTAAACGTACATCTCTGCCACGAGCCGCCACCGTCCATTTGTCAGAGAATATCACATTTTTCCACTCGGCCGGGCACACAGTACCGAAGACTCCGCTTCGCTTGTGTGTAGCCCGGTCGTTGTTAGTGCGCGCGTGTGTATCATAAAATAAATCGCGGCAAATAAAGAAAGCGCCACAAGATACAGAAATTCTCTCTCTTTCTCCTCCTCTCTTTTTCTCGTCAACGACGTTCCCTCGCGCCATCTCGATTCTGTCGACGTTTTCGCGAAAGCCGACTCCTCCGACGGGATCTGAGATCCGACGAGGAAGTCGAAGAGGAAGAGGCGGGAGAAGGAACTAAGGGTGAATCCACCTTCGCACTCTTTTACCCTAGGTGGATGTGGTATTGTACTCTCTTACGGTATTTCTAATAACTTCTTCTTCTTCTTCTTCTTCTGCTTCTGCTTCTTCTGCTTCCTCCCGCTTCTGCTTCAAGCTCGTTCCCGCTGTCTTGCCTATCTCCGTCTTATCCGCCGTTCCCGCTCTCGTATCGCTGTTCTTATATATTATACCTCCACTCCAGCTCTTGCTTTCTCTTCTTCTTCCTCATGTCTGGACTTCACAATGCCAGCGGTAATCCGACACCGTCGAGCCTCTCTTTCCTTCTCTCGTTCATGTTCCCACACCGCTCTCCTCCTCTTCCACTACCAGTCCTCTTGCTCATCGTCCCTGAGTTCTCTCTGAACAACAATTACTCCGCCATATTGTCCGCTATCCTATATCGTAAACGAAAGGTTGGAGGTCGAGTAAAACGAACTCGAAGGACGGGAGCGATGGATGGGTGGACGGATAAAGATGGAGCAGCGCGGGAGGATCAAGTTTTTAATCACTCTCCAATGTCGGTGGAAAAGAAATGCAAGGAGGTCGACCCGCGCGCACTCCAACTTTTTTTCGCTATGTTCTCAGACGAGACATAAGTATCCTCACTCTTTCTTCGTACTAATTTTTTCTTTTTAATTTTGTAAAATACACATCACGCATGAATATACAGAATTTCAGTTTCTTGCGTGATTCTTTTTGTCTTCATCTTGACGTACGATAATTAAAACGATCAATAAATCTCCGTTTTAATAATTTTCATTCCGTACGCGTATAGTAATATTAAGGCTTTACACATCTCTGTTATGTTCCTAAGTTTCTTCGGTTTTCTCTGTTGAATATTTGATGTTATTAATAACCTTTACTGACAATTCAAGTTCATTAACAAAGATCCAAAGATATTATTTTAGACACTGGGTAATTATCTTATGCACTGTAAATATGAAGGTAACTTGAGACGTTTAAAGCTAGAATCATGCATTAGTTCTCATTTATATTGACATCGACATTGATTATACGTTCTCAACAATTAAAATATAAATTCTGTTGAGTGTTTGATGCTATGGTAACCATTTCATGTCCCATTAGTCAGTATTATAGTACAATACGATGTTTCAGAACAGAATCGTTATCGTCTTCTTCGCTTGATTTACTTTATGCGTCTATTCGTGAATAACTCCATAATCTTTTCATTCTCGCGTTTTGGTAGTGTATTGAATTATCTACGAATAACAGAAAATGTAAGGGAAATACATTACTTGCAATTTATATATGTTTTTTATTATATGTGCATTTTTATTGTGAAATATGCATACACATAACTTCTTTGATAACTTCTTTGATAGTATTTTATTATTTTTATTTTTATCGCGAATTTGTTATATCGTTACATGATTAGATATTAGCAGCGCAAAGTCAAGAGTTTTATTTACAGCAGTGCGCTTATATTCTTTCATTTTTAAATTTAAAATCGAGACGGAATTGACTCCTGACACTGTTAAAAATGGACAAACGTAACTGGAAAATGACATTGTCTCTACGTATCGTAACATGATGAAAGCTTCGAAACGCGATGACGAGCGTCTCGCTTGCATCGTACTTCGATGTATATATAATTCAGAGCGTAGGTGAAGACGGAACGATAATGATAACCCAGGAATAAGACACAATGGAAACGTCTATAATATCGGTGGTCTATCTTCACCTGCGCGCGCACGTGTCAGACCCATCGGCCATTTCTGGCCTTCTGTCATGCCTTCTTGCAAGGTGTCGGGCCGTTATACACGAGAAAATGGCTCGGCACGACTGTCACTCATTCCTGACGTCTGACCCGACTTTGTCGGCGACCGCCGCGCAGGAACCTCGCATTTACGACTGAAAGTGCCGGGGCACGAGCTAAGACACGTGCAGGAATATCTGCAGCCGTGAAATCGATATCCCGGAATGATGGGAACGGGGTTCGCATCCGAGCTTTTACGAGCAGCGACGCAGTAAAATACAGCACACACAAAATCGTGCACAGTAAGTTCACCCTATGAGAGCTCGATTGCTCGCGCATTCGGTACTCGAAGCATTCGGTATCCAAGAATTACTTTATCAGCGCATACGGTGGAACATCCATCCCTTATATCGGCAAGCAAAGCAACATCAGGTTGTCTCGGATTTAAGTAATTTAGCAAACATATCGAACAAGCATGCGGAGTTGAATGTAAGAATTTCTTGTTAACCACGTATGTAGGTAGAAATCTATTGCGATTAAGTTCTATGACATATTATGTTTATAAATCGCATATTGCTAAGCAAGCTTTTGGGAAGAGATTATCAGCAAACGATTACATAAACTGCAATTACTGTTGCTGGTGCGTTACTACGGCAAAAAATAATAGACTAGTAACCCCATCGCTCGAGTTTCACCCTAGTGTGCAATTTGCAGAAGGTTTTGGAATACTCCATCGGCAACGAGTCACCCTTTGCCATGAACCATCCTTCCTTACCGACTACCTCGAATAAAACTACCCCTATCATAAGGGTACAACACCGACGTCGGTACTACGCGTACCGGATAATTCACAGGATATTCCCATCTGTTTTATCCTTCCAGCAACTTTATACTGTTAATATTGATATATTTATTAATTATTTATACAGCATTATATATTTTTATTTTTGTGATAGATATATAGAACATTCAGTACCATTCTTTAATATCTTTATGATAAATTTTTTTAAACAATAATGTTCGTTTCCAAAAATCCATAAAATTCTGCCGCAAATTTACATTGAAAGAATTTTGACAGAAATTATAAGAAATTTTTACTAAATTTATTTCAATGGAAACAATTTGTTAGAATTAAAACATTTAAAAATTGCTGTAACAGTCATACACTTATGTATTGTAGATGACTAACTTAATTATCAATTCTATAATAAATTTAATATGCATGTAATCGTGACAAATATGAATGCTTGGATTATTAAAAACACTGTGGCTTGAAATGGTGTGGTAAATAATATTCTCTATGTACGGTGTCGCATTCTTACGTAAGCAGCATGGGTTTCAAGTTTTCAGGTCAAGAAAACTTGATGCCCGAGAAGAGTAGCCAATTCTACCGCTGATGAACTACTACGTGATATGGGCTTCTAATACTGCGAATTTTATATAGCTGCTGACGAGACACTTTTCTATATCGAAAATTTACCAACAGCTTTTTGATTCGTTATACGTTGAGTATAATACGCTGATTGTAAGCATTCAAAAGTTTTCTTATATATGTATATATATATATATATATATATATATATATATATATATATACATACACTAGCAATTATAATTTTTTAAAATTTGCTGGTTGCTCTTAAGTGATACTTATCGATGAAATTATACTTTATAATTCTCTTATATATAAAAACTTTACATAAAAAGATCTTACGTAATAACGAAAATGTAATGAAGGTATATATATTCTCCGGAAAGCAGTGCATTTAGGAAACGCATTATATACGTATTACCCCGAGATTTTATGCGCGGAATAGTAAATGAGGTCAGACGAATGCAACCGTTTAAAATATAGTCAGCTGTGAAAGTAATTCATAAAAAATTAGTTCTATTTTGGGAACAGATTTTTTTAACATTTGTAGTACCATTAATAACGATAGAGTGAATTGGATATTTTTACGTGCAAGTATAAATGTTTACATGTATATTATTAAATTTATCTATATATTTATCTGTATATATTATATTTATCTAGATATATATATATATATATATATCTAACCGGTTACGTTTGATTAAAATAGTTCAAATCGAGATTACCATGTTAATTAACTGAATAATTTCTCAGCATTTTCGTTCCAGTAATCATACTAACCGAGGATTAAAATACCATTTTGAAATGTATATAAATAGCGATTTTAGATTTCTATCGAGATGCACAGCGTTTGCCTAGCATATTCACAGTTTTCGTAATATCGAATAAGAGAGGGAGTTATGTTCGCATAAATATAAATAATGTATCAGCTCGAACGCCTTATCCAATCATCTTGGATGCTGCGGGATGTTTGGAAATCATCGCACGTTCCTCCTTTAGAACATCAGAGTTGGTCACCTAGAGTGTCGTCTATAAGTTTCGCATATTCCGCACATTTGAAAAACCTCAAGAGCCAAAGGGTCTGTGCTGGCGAATCCTTTCTCATTCGTAGTGCTTTCGTTCGAATTTCCATCTGATATCGTGGATTGTTTTCAGTCAGCATAGGTAGACGATAGAAAAACGCGCAGACTCGACGCGCAATATTGAAATTTACATACGTATCCGATGTACCATAGTGTATACCTATCGGCGTGTATACCTATATTGGCGGTGGAGTGAGAAAGGTCTTAGGGTCTCTATTGGATTACAGAACAAGCGGCTAGCACTCAAGCCCCGCAAACCTCTTCCCCCCTTCCCGTCTTGCTCGGGGCAAAGTAGTTTAGCTTTGGAGTATAGCCTTACCCATCTAGCCTTAGCTTGCCTGTCCATCCGTTACGTTATGTATCCAGGATCCACCCTAACATCGTGCTCTCCTTCTTCTCCTTTCATTCCTCCGTTCCTTCCTTCGTTCCTTTCCTGCCCCTCCGTGCGTCGCGGCACGTGACCGTCCCACACAGGTAAGGAAAATAAAGGAGCGGCTCCTTCACCCCAATCTGCACCCTTATAGGGCACGTATGTATACGAGTGAAAATAGCCTATTCCGTCGAATCGTGCGCGCTTCGCCTTCACGGATTTTCTTGGATAAAGACTTCTTCCTCAATACGCTTGTAAAGATGTTGTATCCTAAGTTTGCTATTAAACTTTACTTATGAAAAATTACGGCATTAAACTTTTTAAAATAATACGTCTACATTTGCGTAATTGAATTTAAAGTATTTTTTAAGAGATTAGTAGCTCTATAAAAAGAATCATTTACAAGTATTCATTCAATCACATTATAATTTAAATCAAAAATAGAAATAATATTTGCATTTATTCTAGCGTGAAAATACATTTGATGTAAAATGGTCTATTCAATGAGTAATTTATACCGCTATTATTATACGGACTTTGTCCGTATAAGCTTACGTCAGCGATTTGAAACACATGGTACTTGGGCATTTCCATGCAATTCGTCAGCGGATGTGCGTCTCGACGTTGTTTCACGCCGCAGAAATATCATTGCAGGTAACGAACATCGGGGCATCGTGTTACGTCGTTAAATTAGCAATGCTACTTTCCGTTCCGACAGGAAACAAGTTGCCACGGTTGTACCGGATTTACGTTTTGCAGCCAGCGGTAACGGCCGCGCGCGTTACATGGTCACTAGCAAACAACGGGTACAACTTGACCCAAATACTCGAAATCGTTCCCGTCTGTCGGACAGAGGCTGGATGGAAGTTGGGAAACATTGGTACGCCGGCGGCGCGGTCGCGTGTATTTCGCGCGTATGTATACTTGCGCCTGGATAGCGGAGCGCAGTGTTATTAAAGTAGTAAATTTCATCCTCGCCAGGATATGGATTAGATTCCGCGTATGCTCGCCGGTCCGAAACGACGGTACGTCAGAAAACAAAGTAACGTCCCATTGTTTCAAGGAACAAGAGGGCCAAGCCACCCTGGCGTGTACCGGCATGGGTTATTATTATGCCATGTGATACTGGGTCAGCTCGCAGGGACCCGTTAAAAAAAAAAGAAGAAAAAAAGGAAAAAGAATCCTCTTGTAATGGGGTAATCCATCATCGGGGAACTAACGAAACGGGAAAGAGGCAACGAATAATCCAAATTGCATTCTACAGAAAGAGATTTCGAACGATCGATAAGGTCGCGAGACGATATCAACGTAATACTTGTAATTCCACTCCTCGTTCTTCGGATTTCTCTGCCGGCTGTGTTCGTATATCGCGTAAACTTGGATCATAGTTTGCGATAGTTTCCGAAGCGAACGCTCGCGTGGGAGAGCCCACGGAAATATTACCGTGTATATCTGCATACTTAATTATAGCACGAGTAAGATTCACGTAAATTGATCACGATCGAGAAATTGTATTATTAGCTGTATTAATTGTATCTTTATGTCTTCTTTTGCGTTCAAAAACATTTTTCAAGATACATTTATAAAGGTAGATGTATATAAAAAATAAGATTTGTTGAAGTTATAAATTGTAATAGAAAACATTGTTGAAGTGATGATATATACTGAATTTTTTTTACCGAAACCATTATCAAACGACGGACGCTTGTGTTCAAAAAGCTACGGCCAAGCAAATTGACTCGAGTTGTAGGATGGGTTAGTCTATCAGGCAAGGAACTGGCGGTAGGCCAGCTCATTAAGAGTAACATTCTTTTTAGCTTGGACCGTCCAAAAGATCATTTTGGTTCGCTGAATATATATGCACGCACATAATTATACCGGCGACGGTCACGCTTGAGACACTTTGTACAATGAAGAAAAGGTCATCGGGCAAAATGCCAATTTCAACGAGATCGAATTTGCATGGCAGTTTTTGACCATCTAACGATATTATTATCTTTGAATTATTATGATATTTCAAGCAATATATATATATACAATGATTTATATCCTGAACTTAATGATGCAATTTTTAATAATAACAACCTATTTCTAAAAGTAACTTAGCTGCCATCTAGATGCTCCTAGATGCCATTGACTGAAAAATCACATTTAAGATATTTTTAGTTAATTGCAAAACTATTGGCACACAAGACAATAACGATAATAACATTCCGTTTCCTTTCTATGATTATTGCATAAACTTTCTTGAAATGTAATAATTTTATCAAATTACTATTTTTTTGTCAAATAATATTTTTCGGAAGAAATTTTTAATCTAAGAAGAGTTAACAAACAGCGCTTCTGAGTTTCGCAAATTCACAAAATTCGCGCGCTAATGCGTAACGCAGTAACGGTAGTTAATGTCATGCAGCGTTACGCCTTTAATCTACGATCACGGTGCGGCTTATCCTCTTAATGCACACGACGTCTGCTAGAGGTCCTAGGACCCCACTCGATTCGGGATTAGATAGCGGCTGACTGCTAACACCTACGGTTACTCGCTACGGCGTTATCCGTAATTGGAAACTTCCGTATAATTATCCGCTCATGGCTTCTTGTCCGTCCGCATACGGCGCGGCTGAAGCACGATAAAGCATCCTCGTCCGCTGGCTGTTCCGGTAACCATCATTAATGCGATTCGCTTGGTCGGCTACGAGTGTCGTCATTTCGAGTGGCTGTACGCCAATGTCGGCGTAACGCCGCGAATGTGCATTCGGTTAAAGCGCTTTTGCGGCTACTATGGCGTAATCGTTGCCACAAGATCCGATTGTGGTTGTTTCGTCGAACTGAGGCACGTAGGTCAGAAGATTCTTGGCACGTTCATAGACTCTATTGATTCTTGGTCATTGAGCTGCGACTTTCGTCGCTAAAATGCAATTGTCTGTTAATATTAGTGCAACTATTAAATTCAATTCTTCAACGATCGCGTACGTATGCGAAGTACATAGCCGATGCGAATATCCTTCGTTAAACGATGCTTGATGATGATTCGGATGATTCTATTTAAAACATGTTAACAGTCTAATCGATAAATATGGATTTAGGCGTGCATTTTTAAATCCATCGGATAAACAATCGAGAGAAATAACGTGATTGTGATTAAATAAAATAAAAAGAATTAATCGATGCTAGAGCCACTTAATATACACTCCCAGTGGTGCACGATCGGCAAGCGGATAAAAGAAACGAGAGCTTTCTCGAGAACGGCGTTAGCCGCGGGCCAGAGCGGGATTGAGGTTTTATTGATCTCAACGAAGCTGTATTTTCGAGCAAGCTATAACCCAGACAACACACGACATTGCTTTTTACCAGATTTCTCTCCCTGGCGTTCTAGATTCACGCGTTATCCGCTTCCGCGGGCACAATTTATTCGCGGCCTTTTCACCAGCAGCAGCAGCGCGGCAACCAATGTCCTTTAGAACGGGCGCGTTCTCTTTCGTGCCTATCCGTCGATTCCACGATAAATTTGAAATAACGGCTCATCGCGTTCCGTCTTATAACGCGATTTCAACGGTCCATTCTCTCTTCCGCGACCCCATTCGCGTACCAAATCAACCCAGGACAATGTCCATCGAGCGAGTCGATGGCCGAAGGCGAAGGGGTGGGAGAGGGGGAGTCTCCGTTTAATATTACATTACGTCGCGGTTGCGAAAACTACATACTACATACGGTATATTTCCTCCCGAGAAGATCGGAACGGGAGGCATTTTTATTCGCCTTTTACGGTAGGGTCCGTTGACGAGAGAGGAAATGTGCACGGAGTGAAACGGAGTAGCATCCGGTCCTCGGTCTCTATATTCCGGTGGCGTTCAGCGATGACCGCCCTCCGATAACGTTTGGACACGTCCAACGTCGGAATTCCCGCCGAAGTCTCCCCCGAATCGACCGCTACCGCCTCGATATCCAACGTCGGTGTGGCGGCAAGCCGTTATTTCACGCCGTGAGGGGCAACGGTAAGGGGTGTGAAGGGGGCAGGTGGACGACCCTGTGGCACGATGGCGGGCGGAAAAATTCTCTCTCGAGCGCTCCTCGCCGGCCATTAATTCTATTGTCCTTCCGATCACACGGTATCTATAGTCGGGCTTTGTTCTCCGAGGACCTTACGAAAAAGTTGCGACCGAGCAATTCATTCGAGAGTCGGCGGGCTTACCGCGAGATAATAAATCGTACGGCGCGGCACGACGCGGCGCGTCGTTTGCCTTTATTGCTCCTCGGTAAGTCGCACGAAAAAGTAACGCCACCGAGAGTTTTGGGCACGTGCAAGCGCGCGCGATTGCAAGTACTTACGTCGGCGATCGCATTTCCGCCACATCGAACATGTATTTTCTGAATTGCCTTCACTGCGAATGCCTTACCCGAACGTCGAAATCGTACGCCAGATGTGGGCGGAAAGTAATAATAGATGCGTCATAATATCGATGCCACTAAATAGATGTAATAAGACTTAAAAAGACTTAAATATATAACGCGATAATGTGACATATATCGCATAATAGTTTTATCTTTGGAATTATCAGATAATGTTAAAGTTACGTCACATTTTTCATGAATTTTAAAAGTTTAAGTATGCGTCACTATTTGCAACGAATTCGCGGAATTTTAACGAAACATTGATTTTGATATGCTTAACATTTGCAACCGCTGACAGAGGAATGTGTGGAGGATTAAATTCACTAGTAGCAGGTCGCTGAGCTGTCAACAGCTGTTTGTTAAAAAAAAAAGCCATCGGAAAGCAATGCCAAGTTTCGGCCACAACGATGTTTCGCAAACGCTTGGAAAATAAATGAAAATACTGAACATCGACCAAACGCGTTTATGGAAAGTAATGGAAAAAAAACGAGTTTAACGGTACGTTTGTGACCCAATTCCCATTTAACATTTTAAAGTGCCGCGACTCTTTTAACTCCATTACAAGAACGATATTTAATTAACGGGAAAAAAATGTTGAATAGTTTCGCTGTAGTTAGTCTTGAACTTTCCAATGTAGACCGACGTAAGAACCGCTCGCAAGTCGGTCGACTCTTAAAATGTCCATGGACTGAACATTTGAAAGAACTTTATAAATGCTTCAGCGATTGTACCCACTATGTTGTGATGTCGTACATCTTGAATTTACACAGAAAACTGCATGTCCGCAGTCTTTCAACAACTGGGAAACCACACTGGCGCAATTTTACAAACCGATGTAAAAGTGCGCGAATCAAAATTTTCTTTTGCCCCTTTTTTCCCAACATTTTTTTCGGAATATTTGACTGGCACAGGAAATGTCTCGCTCCACGTCGATATAACTGCAGAAAAGATAATTTCACGTCCTATCAATTTCGAAGAATTTCAATATAAAAAACATAAACGCTGTTTCACATGCATATTTCACATGCTTAGTTTCCGATCTAGATATATAAGCAGCAAAGTGAAGTTTAATTTGAAAGAAAATAATTTGAAAGTTGAAGTTTAATTTTCAAAGAAACACTTGAATGAATTCCATATTTCTTTCTTAGACTAATTGAATGTTCGTAAAATATTTACATTGTTCTCGATTTGGAATGACGAAATTGCGAAAATACGCGGAATTAGTGGACGATCCGTTGAGAAAAGTTGCCGCCACCATGCTATTCTTCTTTCATTTCCACCAATCAATTTCCTTCGTCGTCGCATATCCGCCCTTCCTACCCGACCGAGTCAATTTAATTCTGATTAATTACGTTTTAATTAATACAAACGCCTTTTCCGAACAACCTTAGGCTACCAAGTCTACGGACGGGAAAGGGACTTGCGAACGGTACGGCTTCTTTTTGTGCTTACTTCTCTGCCTTTATCTTGAATGAAATCGAGGCACGATTGTCTCGGAAATCCGAATGAGAAAGACGAGTGACTCTTCAATCCGGGGTCGGATTTTTCCTGCCATAGAGGATTAATGGAAAATAATGGCTAGCAACGTAGAATTGCGGTTGAGGAATCTCGTTATTTCCCCGTCGTTCATATTTATTTGTGACAGAACTGTTCCGGTACAACTATGCGGAATTCTGTCTGGTAATTGCTTGAACACGATGAATACAATCATTTCGTATCGCGTCATTTGTAATTTTTTTTCCATTACCGTTAAAGGCAGGAGTTTCATACATCTATGAAAGTTAAATCGGAGCAAATTTAATAAATACGACTTAATCAGAAATTTCTCTTGCGCGAATAGCTGAATCGAAGGTTTGACTCTGGTTAAGGATTATACGCTTGAGAGCAAGAAGAGATCGGAGAAAGAAACAAATCCCAGCTGAAAATTTTCCTGATAGATTGCTGCACGGTAAAGAGCGCAGTGGTAGCAATTGTGATATTGCTTTAAATCAGTTTTGTAGCATAAAGATTGTCACGATTTTTATTGAAAAAAACTCTTCAAATGTCATAAACTAATTAAAATTATATATTATATCTATATGAAATTTATTTACCATGTCAAATGTGCGGTTACATGACTAATGAAAGAAGCTAAATTATTTCTTCGTAGATTTTCACGTTACGCAATTACGCTTATATTACTATAAATCTGCTACATCTCATTTCGTTTAATCGGATCTTGTATGTAACAGGATTAAACGCGCAATACTCGTTTCATATCCGCGCGTTTGCGGGTGTGCGCTTTCAAGACTCATTTCCCGTTTCTTGCATTAGCGAATTTCTCCGCATTACTCGCAGATAAAATCACGTTATAACGATATTCAAAAGTTGAAAGCTCCGAGCCGTAGTAATAATTGTTCATAGCGGATGTCCGCGCTCCTCTCTTCGTAGGCGGACGATCTTCTTTATCTCGACGGTGGCACAGTCGGTTATCAGAAGAAAACGCATGCGGCAACTGCTCCACCTCGAGATTTCCCGAGCGGAGAGAAGCGGAAAAACATTCTCACAAAGAAACTCATCGTCTTGCAGCTGCAGGTAACGTCGGTGCAGTCCGTTGCGGTGCCTCCCCAAGATAATGTTAATATCCAGCTCGGTTTTGTAATTGGCAATTATTTTAGCTTACTCCGCTCTTTGTTCTCCAACGTTATTCCGGCGACGGTGCTCGCCCAGATTCCCCAAAGAATCCTCGAATGTGCCTGCAGCTGCGCCCTTTACGCAATCACTTCGGGGCTAAGCCGCCGTCGCCGACTCGTATCCCCCGACGGCCTGGAACTTCTCTTAACGCGAAACGTACCGTCCCATTTTCCGTTGAATCTCTCCTGCTGCTACCGCGGGACGCCGAGGAAATTCGGGATCAGGATTTTCCAGCGACTCTTCCCCAAGACTTACGGTAACGGGATGAATATTTTCGCGGACGTTATCGCGAACGGTCGTGTCAGCGGCGTTCGTTTCGCGTCGAGAGCGACGTGCGTCCACCCACAAGGAAGACGGATAGTCAAAAGTGGCATCGAGATCACGAGACTACGATTCGGGCGCGGTTTTAACGGTAAATGCGAGGCGTGGTTTCCGGACTTTGGCGTTACGGCGTGCGCTATCGAGGACAGGCATAAATCGCGAGTCCCGACTGGCCGCGAATGAGCGCGTGGAAGCGCACGTACAGCCCCAGATCTCTCTGCGGCGTACGCGCGCACAAAAGCGAAAGGTTATTAACGAGCCTAGATTAAACTCGATAACACGCCGCGACGGTATCTTTTGGCTCATGGCGATGCATGGAGGTGCCCTTTGCCGGCGCCGCGCCACACACTATCGCCGCCTCCCTCGTTATCCATTTTCGCCGTTAACGTTTAATGCATTCCCCGAGCGGGACTGGCGCGCACCCTGTGCCAGTCGCAAGCCTCGACTCCACAAATTTTGCAAAACACCGATATAAATCGTTTGATAACGCGCATGGCCCTGGGCGTCGATATATATATATATATATATATATATATATATATATATATATATACAGCGCGGGAGTCGACGGGGCAGGCAGGTGGTAGCAGGGGGTAGTAGGACGGGTGCAGAGGCGAGTATGCAGGAAAAGGGAAAGAGAAAGAGGGTGTGGGTCAGCTGGAAATTTGGCGATACGCCAGGCGTACCGACGACGCTCTGCGAAGTGCGCACTCCCGCGCCAGCCGGTGCATCGCGTCGCTCGGCCGACCGAACGTGTCGGATGACGTAGCCGATATCGCTAATTGCAAAAACTACCACCACGGAACATCGCCCGCGGTATCCGCACTCGTACTTTTTAACCCGCGCTAACTCGTGCGCGTCGCGTCCGGTTTTGAATTCGATGCTATCGCGAGTAATTTAGACGTTTCTTTTAACGTGAAACCGCAACGCCAGCGATGTCACTCATTGATGTGCGGAATTTCGCCAAAACTTTTCTAATATCCATTCACGCCGGACTGTTAGACATGTTTTCAACTGACATGGCTGTGTACTCGACGATATACCGTGAATATTTTAGCGTCACTTCCAATTAATATGGATATAAAAAAAGAAAAGAAAGAGAGAAAGAGAGAGAGAGAGAGAGAAAGAAAGAGAGAGAGAGAGAGAGAGAGAGAGAGAGAAATGCACGAATATATAATAAAAAGATTAAAAAAATTTCAACCCGTGAAAATTCATACCGCAGTGCGATAGAAAAATATGAAAGTGAATCGCAAAGCGTATCGGACTTATTCAACCGAATAATAATACATTTTTAAGAGAATATTAAATAAAATAGAGAATCGCGAACGCGAAAGTATTAAAATAAATTCATTCGGATAAATTCACGCTCGTTACGTCCGCCATAAATTTCAACCTTTAGAATTGCAAAAAATCCGCGGTGAGACTCCGTCAAGAAACGTTTCCAAGGTCTGTGCAACGGCACGGACACTTACGGCAATTAAGCATTTCTCCTCTACAGGATCCACAAACTCTCCGAGAAAAAACTAAATAAATAGAGGACCACGGTAGTTCGCCTTGCACGGGGGCAGGCCGCGAAGGACGAGGTCGATGTGGATACGCGGCGGTTGGTAGTGCCAGGGAGCTTGTGCAAACACAAAAGCTCACGGCTGAAGATAAACAGTGAGACTGTAAGCTGCAACATACCTTCGGGCATTGCGCGGTGGATAGGATAGAAGGTAGGAAGAGCCGCAGGAGGAGAGAAATACACGGACATTCTGAGCTCCTTTCGAGAAAACGGAGGAGAACGTAAGACGCGCGCGGAGAAAGCCCTGGCGAAAAGAACCACCTATAACGTTGACACCTATACCTAACAGCCGAAGGCACCCCGCCTCTTCCGAGGAAGGTCCTCTGTAAACTTACGACATTAGACCGTCTGGAATAAACTCTCGTCTTAATAGCGAAAGTATACATGACGCGTAATCCACTTTGTTTTCTCCTCTGTGGTTCGCGCGAGATTTTTGCGTAACACGGGAATGTCTCCCCGACGTTTCGTCGTGAATCTTTCCAGCTCTCGTTGTCGAGTTTTCATCGCGTTTCAGAGTGCGAATTTCACTCGAACGGAATTGTCGAATAAAAGTGTTGCTCGTAAAGCTCGCATAAAAGCTGCGAGCTTGCACGTTACCTTTAAACATGCGGAACATTGAAATTGTATATGCTATATTAATGTGTGCGCATGACATAAGCAAATCTTAATTTAATTTTCTCCTCGTGCAGTATTAAATTTTCAAAGTCTGTTGCGTCTTACCCGTTGTGATTCCCGTTTGATAGATCAGAAATCGTCCTGCAACAAACGCAAATAATATTTCTAATTAATTATTATTAATACATAAACATCATTAATACATAAACTAATATTATTAATACATTAATACATAAACTAATAATAAATATGCATAATTATACCATTTCATTGGATTGGAAATAATAATATAATTAAATTTATTAATCGTGCTGACTTTCTCCATTTTGATAACATCAAATAAACGAAATATATAATTTCAAGTTATTATTTCTAATATTTGGAGATATAGCATCTGTAATTCATATTGGAAAATGCACATATAGCATTTATATTAATATGTAATTAGGTTTTTTATCTCTCTCAATCGAATTTAAAGTAGCTTCGAAAGCAGCAGTGGGTTAGAGTATATTTTGGAGCAGCTAATCTAGCTTGAAGTCTTAACTTGTAAGTGGGTTAGAGGACGCGTGCTCATCGCCCGTGACAGAGGTTTGCACTTCAAAACTACGTGACGTGGCTTACACCGCGTGTTCTCGGAAAAGTGATGCGTTGGTCATTACTTGCGGAATATTCGATCGCACAGGAAATAATTAATTCGGGCAATGTCATTAAAAGTCCACCGAAAGTTAAAACGCGTTAAATGACACGTTTATCTCGGTAAACCCAACATTTTCAAAGCGACATTTTCGGTGCGATAAAAATAACTCATAAGAGGGATGAATGCAATTATGAAATTAAATAAAACTTATAATTTCATTAGAGGAACATTGTGAATCATTTGTACACCTGGTCCCTTTTTGTTTTGCAACGGGATAAATAATTAATGCCAAATAATCAATAGACTGATGCGCGCGGAATGAAATAAAAAGATATAGCTTTTATGCATAACACACAGCGGCCACGATTATCCATCGAATTTATCACGAACATATCTCCCGAGACCTGCATGTGTCGGGTTCGTGTATATAATTTATTATCACTTCGCGTTACTAAAAATGCCTTTACTGATTCATTCGCAGACGCATAAAAACCACGCCGCCATACATTACTCCATGGAGATCCTTGTATCCACTTTACGCACACACAATCAACCTCGCTATAAAGCGCACCTCACCTAGCAATATTTTTCCCTCCACTTTTGCGTTTCACAACTTTGAACATGAATATGAAAGGCAATGGAAGTCTTGGAAACTTCATCACTATATTCTTTCATCAACTTGTTATCTCATCAAACATTTTACGTCATTTTTCGGTCGATTTTTCTACGTTATTTTTCGCAAACTTATTAAATATTTGACAGCCGGATTTGTATTATCACAGTCTCTCGATAACCCAAATCTCACTAGAATATCTCTTTTTTTTTAGTCCTCATTTTGCTATAATAACATGACTTCGTGAACTTCGTTGTTGTATGTGAAGTGGCATGCGCGGATATAAATAAATTTCGTTCGTAGCATTCAGAGGCCAAAAAGTCTAAAGCTAACTGAAGTTGTACCGAGTTCGAAACTTGCTCTACGAAGCACAGAAGCAGTAAGATCTTGCACAATGCGTTACAGGGTGTAGGGCTCCCTTGTTAAAGATTAGCACGATTCTAGAAAAGCTCTTCGAGAGTGAATGAAAGACACGAACAGGGATATTGTTTTCTTGTCGCGTGCTTCGAACTAACTTTGAGTGGATAACAGAGATACAACAAAGTAAAAGCAAGATATCGCTAAAGAGTGAGCCAAGATTCTGAGATCGATAAAGAGAACTTTAATCAAGGCTAAAGTAATAATGTTATGAAGAAGAGACAATTGGATTAGATTTGAAACTTGTATATACTATATTCATGCTGGATAACATTTTCATACATGAGGATTATAATAAATATGACGATTCAATTAAATCTTTGACATAAGAAACATATACTTTTTTGTGATTGATCTCCTGAGAAAAGTTGTATTATATTGATATTGAAATTTAAAAAAATAGACTAAATTCAACATAATTAATAATATTAATAATAATCAATAATATTCAATAATAATAATAGTCAATAATATTTTATAACAGTTTTAATATTAATTGCTTGAAAATAAGTAATCTTTTTATTAAAATCATATTAAAATCATATTTTATTAAAATCATATTTTTATTTCTAGGCATATTTATATCTCTTTTGAAAATTTATACAGTAAAATCTTTATCTTGTATGAAACTGAAAGATTGGATGGACCATATTTAACGTTTCGGATTGTTCACGATTTTCGTAAAATTTTTGAATATCTAAATCTAGATATAAATTTTTAGATAAATATTATATTTATTAATATATTAGTCATAAAATAAATTTTTATATAAATTATTTATGATATTTCAAAATGTTTTTATGTTTATTACAATTTTTGTATAGTTATCATAAATATTTAATAACGATTACATTTGATAAATGTAGATATGTTTGCATATGCGTTTTTCCAAAAAGAATAATTAATGTTGACATACATTTGGTTACAAGAGCACTGGCCGTGGCCTGTAATTACGGATACAAACGCTCCATTTATTTTTATCCGTTACATTAAACGCGTACGTCTTTTTCTGCTGATGCGGCGCGTGCTGCAAATCATTCTGTTGGAGCAATTAATTGGGTCAAAATCATTATCGGTCTCTCCGCTGATATAATTAATGATCACGACTTTGAACAGTTAACTTCAATTACCGGATCTGCACCGCATTCATTATTGCACTTACTAACTGTACACACACATGCGTCTAGACGTAATCTCGTTAATATTAGAAGATGATGTTAGAGTTACGGCGCGCTATTATTTAAACTACTCCATGGAAACCATGTAATTCTACGGATATAACTTACGTTTACACACACACACACACACACACACACACACACACACACACGCACGCACGCACGCACGCACGCACGCACGCACGCACGCACGCACGCACGCACGCACACACACACACACACACACACACACACACACACACACACACACACACACACACACACACACACACACACACATATAGACATAGTATTGTATACATAATTATAATTTATATATATTTTGTATGAAATAATATGATAGAAAATTTGAGAAGAAATTGGACATAAATTTAAGAGTTACATTTATATATTTAAAAGACAGTTTTAACTATTCATTTTAGCCATTTATATACGCTTCTATCTGATAAATAAGCGTCTAAAGCTTGGAATTTTTATATTGTACGTTAATGTTACGTTTTTTCGTAAGACTAAAAATAAATCAATACATAAACTTGTATGTTACAATATGCGATTGCATAGAATAAATTTGTTTCTCGGGGAAGCGGGAAAATCATATAGCATACATATATGTTTCAGAATTTAATAAAACTAGAACAGCACACGAGAACAGTATAAAACGATCGAAATAAAATAATTTTCTACCAGCTAGCCTGGGAAACTCTGTGGAATGGTAGGTTACCGATACATGGAATACATAACACACGAGATGCGCGCATTAAGAGATCAATATTTGATGTTGCGACACTCAATAGATGAATATTGTTTTTTAAAATGTATTTTCAAGTTTATTTTGCGACTTTAGACTTGCGAGCCTTTTTATCATTGATGGAAATATGAGAAATTTATAATATGCAATATCAATAAACATGAGGCATCTTAGCTAAGTCTATTGCATTGACAGAAAAAATTCTGTTTGGATTGCATTTGGATCGTATTTATCGTATGCAAAGCGTATACGTTCATCATTCTTCTCAGAGTTTTTCGTATCGTCCTCCGTCTTATGTTGATGTAGTCAGAAGGCAGCGCGTTCTACACACAAAACAACCTTGTCCCGGGAACATTCCGGCGCACGTACAACCCCGGCGTACGATACCCCTTTACCAGGAGCTCGACGAGCGCGAATGCTGGGTTTCGTTCGTAGTGGCTGAAGGAGGGAGTTGGGTCTCCAACAACTTGAACAACTTCACAATAGCCCCGGCCTTTGCACGCCACTCGCGAAATAAACTTTGTCCGCGTAACTTTAAAATTGATGATCGTGCTGCCGACACATGTAAGAGTATCCGAGAGAGAAATACGATGTCCGTCAATGGCAGTTTATCAGGGTGGCTTTATCATCGTAAGGATAATCGATGATGGTTTGGCAATCATCATTATCACACGCGTATGAACGTTTTATTTACTTCCGCGAACGGTATTACGAAAGATATGTTTGTAAAGAAACCGTAGAAAAGAGAATGAGTGGAAGAGAAAGCTCTTTCGGCCGGACTGTCTGTTATACAACACTCGAGGAGATACTTTTACATAGAACGGAAGTACAGATGTGACAGTTACAAACTCTCACCGATATCACCGGTTGTACGACTGGTGAGAAAATTTCAGATCTGCCCAAAAGCAGCCGGACTATCAGACTATTTATGTGCCTCACATTTGGTTTGGTTTCATTGTTACGAAAAGAACGTAACTCACTGTACTTAGATGCAAAAACATGTGCATTTCAATGGAATCTGAATCAAAGTTGAATTTGGAACGGACAGTCATGTGTGATGTGTGATATGTAAATGTATCTTTTCTGTCCTCTTGCTGTTACATAAATAATGAAAAAAATCGTATGGGCTTTTTTACTACTCAAACTGATCCACTGATTGTCGAATAACTACCGAAAGCGATAATATCGCTTTTAACCTCGAACTTTTCCGAACAAGACCCAAGCGAGACACGGGCGACACTGAGGATCCGCGGATCCGCATTCGGGGCCCCGCTTCTTTCCGGAGGACGGGCGCGAAACGACACTTAATGAGGCACGATCATACGACCCCGGACTGCCAATCATCGGTTTTTAGAAAAAGAGTATTCGTACCTCTTTGTTTTTCCAAACGGGACAAGAATATTCAGGTTCATAGCCGCTCACGAATCGAGCAGTTCGCCAACGGTACCAATAAAAAAATGCCTACTTGTAAAATATCTCGTATAGTAGAGAAATATTCTGCGATCATCGTACATAATATAAGTTAATAGCACAACTTGGAATTAGAATCAGAAATATATATTAAAATATAACAATACTGAAGGAATAATAACTTTGAAGCTGATAAGCGATTAAAATTGATCAAAAGCATCGCGTACAGTTTTTGCACTCTAGAATATATTTCCATATATTAATTATACTTATACAGTTACTGTTACATTTTTACAGTTCAAATGAAATTTTTAATACTATAATATTCCTTTACATAAATATTACGCGTATTAGTAATAAGTTAATTATTAACAGTATATGCAAATTATTAAATTTTTTATTTTAATGAAAACTTGAATAATTAATTAATTACTTCACTTAAAGTACATAATTATATTAAATAATAAATTTAAATTTTTATTAAAATGAAGTTTCTCTTTGTTTGATAAAAGAACAGAAATTAATTTATTATTCATTTATATTTTTGTAATCCAAAAATAGTAAAATTATATACTGTTATAAATTAAGAAATTAAGAAAATAAAATGAAATCGCGGAAAAGAAATCACAAGTTGAAATTTTAATTTCTTAATTTATAAAAACTTCTGTTTTATTAAAAGCATAGAACTTTGCTCGTTGGAACAGAAATTTAGAAAGGAAATAATAATAAATGAATCAATCCATAAATATACTTTTTTCAAACGAAAATAAATTTTATTTGTCGAGTCACAGAAATACTAGATTTTAAAAATTAATTGAGACATTAGATTTAACGTGCGGTAATATTCCATTTATCGAAATTTATTTGAAATATCGGAAGCAGAAGATACATGGCATGCATTTATTTTATAATGCACATTAAAAATTTTGTGGTGACGACAAATTGCCTAGCTCACGATGCTGAGCACTCATTTTTTGCGGCATTTTTACGGCATACTGTTGCGTGCACGCGGTCACTCATTCGCGCGGTAGAACTCGAATATGACGGCATTCGTATGTCGTACTCTTTCACGATCGCGACAAGTAATGGAAGACTTCAACACGATTATTCTCTATGATTATTAGCGATATAAGCCTACGTTATTAATTAACTCTCACGATTAATGACGCGTAAACGTATCGACGCAACGATTATTTATCGAAGCAGATATTTCGCGCGATTTATTCATTTAATGTGGAAATCGAAGCAGTAGAGGATGGGAATTATAAATTGCTCCCCATTGCTATATTTACAGACGATAATTATATTTTTAACGATGCTTATATGGATCTCGATATATCGCGCTTTGAATTTTTTACCAAATTAAATAAAATTTTTTCACTGTTTTCATCAAGAGTATATATTGATATACGCACTAGTAGACTGATTCAAATAAAGAAAAATTTTAATTTATTATTAATTATTCATATTTATTTTCTTTTATCTACATTAATATTACAAGCCTCAGTAAAAACAAGCTAGAAAATATTTCACAGTATACGTACCCAAAGTATTTAAAATGCATTAATTTGTAATCGCATTTATTTTGACAACACATTAGTTTTATTTTATTATAGTTCGTCCATCCATTTTATATAGATAATTTATAATTAATTTTATAATATTTCAAATAAAATAAAACTCAATAAATATTATAAATATTATATAATTCAATAAATATAATTATAATAAAAATTTTTTTATATAAATTATTTCAAAGTTAATCAATTATATGTTGATTACATATTTAATATAATTTTATTTATTGAATTAATTACGGATCGATATTTGTATCGATAGGCACACATATGAGCATAAATACAAACACCATGCGATACTATTGATTAACTTGGATTACTTATGATTTGAAAATTATTGTATCTCGACATATCGGTCCTAATTAATTTTCAATATATTTTATTAAAGTATTTTATATTGCGATTTTGCGGAATGTATATAAAAAATAAAAATATGTGTACAATTTTTTATATCACGTTTTGTTATAACGTATTTTAAATTAGAGAAGGAAAATTAAAGAAAAATTAAATATTAACTGTCGAATAAATTTAATTACTTAAAAGTAAGAACTGTTTGATTATTAATTATTTAACCGTTTATTAATTATTTTACCGTTGTTGCTAAATTAATGTAATGCAAGGAAATCGATATTTGTTATAAAGATAAGTCCACAACGTCCAGAAATTACTATTAAATGCGTTGTAATGAGTAAGATAAAATCAAATATCTAATGAATTACTAAAAAGGAAGTTTAACAGTGAACTAACTGTAGAAATCTTGTTTTAACTACGATCCGTATTATAATAATCATTAGAATTTCAATAATAAAATGTGGCACTCTCTTCTCTCGGTTATAACTATTATTTTTGTGAATAAAAAAAAACACAATTATAAGATTTTTACAAGAATTTATCGTTAAAAAAATTTAACAAAAAAAACATAATAGGAAATTGATATAACATTGGAAAATATAATATAATATTACGCAACAATGAGAAATAACATTTGCCTATTACTACATGTACATTTATCAAATTGCACAACGTTAAAAGTTCATTAGCGTAGGTTCATGTACTTTTGGTTTAATTACAACTATCTGGTGCGGAGAGTGTGGTTGTTAAAAGTCAGTCATGAACGTACATACGTCAAACCAAACGAATGTAATTTAAATTACCTATTTCAGACCTGTTAGCCCGGTTTGCTTTTCTCCGCTTTGATTAAATGTTTCAACGTGGATATTTATGAGATACGAACACAGCTCGACCAAGCGTCGCTTTAAACGATTGCATTTTCCGGAAAGTAGGATACGAAAAAGATAAATACGACCGGCCCATAGGAATTCTAATATAATTACGCGGCGAGGCGTGGATCTTGGTACTACAATAAGTGTAATACGTGCTACGTTTGCACAATGCGTATTAATCCAATCATTACGTACTAAAACCTGCGCCTAGCCGAGAAGTGGCTCTTACAGCCACCACATTCCCTCGAAAGCATGCATTAACAATCTAAGCATCGAGCAGATATTGGCCCATGTTTTACGTTTATTCAGTTACGCTGGGTGTACATACGTTTTACACATCTGTGCGAATTCTATTTTCCTTTTTAGATAATTAATACCGTTGTTGAATAAAGCCATTCACATGTTATATATACGTATACATACGTATGAATCAATCTTCATTTTTGAAAATTATATTTCAGTGAAGAAATAAAATGTTTTTTTACTTAATCATATTAATGAAAATTTTATTTCCGTATGTCGTAAATTCGTGATAATGAGTGACAGATTGTTGATATTATTATTATTATTGTTGTTGTTGTTGTTGTTGTTTTTGTTGTTGTTAATATTAATATATAGAATCATTTAATTTTTATTTTATTCTCAGAAAATAAGAAAACCAAGTCTTTAATATCAAACAAACACAATTTTCTACTTTTAAAAAATCAAGCTTCTTTCAACAAAAGGAATTAAAAAATATAGTATATAAAAAAATGTTTGAAATATGCATTTTCTCAGTTTAAAGTAGCTGTAATACTTTTCAACCAAAGATTCGAAAGCAAAAATCTTACAAATTATTAAACAAAGATTACTTTTTCATACAATATCGTTACATTATTAGTTTCTATTTAATTAGCATTTCTCTCTCTAATTTTCTGATTGATTTTTGATAGAAAAATTGACATAAATGACAATTTATGAAGCATGAAGTATGATTTATTATCAAAAATTTAATTTATTATTAGTATTATTTTCAGTTTTGCTAAATCGCAAAATATATCATATCTCGTATAAAGCTGAACGCCAGTTAGCCGATTATCCAAGTAGTTGCATGCACCTATGACGATCTACACCTATAAGCCTGAGATCTGCATTGTGGCCAATATGGAGCAGAAACAAGACGATATAGCTCTATAGTGACGGGATATGCGGGGAGTGGATAACAGTTACGGCATACGGTAACGCGCCAGTATTGACAAACATCTTCATTAGCTCCGGCTGCCTGTGTACTGTCTGCCTACAAACGTTGTATATATATGCCGCGGAGCCATTCTCTATCCACCTGAGCATACCTGCGCATACCTTCGGAGCTGTAGATACGGGCAGTAATTTGCCAGGATTGCTACTTGATGCGAGTTAAACCGACACGTCCGCAATGTCTCGACCTCCGCTAAATCTTACGGCACATTATCGGGGCTGAGGGAAACCGTGCGACTGCGGTCGTCCATAAATCGAGGGACATTTTAATCCTAATTCAAGTCTCAACATCGTACTGCTTACTTTAGCCTAGAAATAGCATTTATACATTTATACATATATATATATATATATATATATATATATATATATATATATAAATGCCTGTCATTTAGAATAACGTCCAATTGACACTTAATATCGCATTCTGAAATTACAACGGAATATCGATAAGCAATTAAAGAATGACAATCGCAAATGACGCAAATACAAATGTGTGTGCTTTACCTAAAATAGATTCGCAAAACTAATTATTAAACTATTATGTAGCATCAAAGCGCGATTTATAACTTTAATACGGCTAAATAATTCAGGAAATAAACAATTGCAATGATGTGTCTCCTATAAAAGCTTAAACATGCTTCAAAATAATATTGATGCACGTGATAAGGTAAATAATTAATGAGAGTTTGTGTCATAACAAAATCTATATATAAATCATACTATGATATATCTCATATTATGATATATTACCCTAATAATTACTTTATATCGATCTTTCATTTGTTTTATCTCACTGCATAAGTTACTAGTTATGCTTCTCTCTCTCTCTCTCTCTCTCTCTCTCTCTCTCTCTCTCTCTCTCTAATAATATAAAAAATATTTTAAAAAATAGTTCGAATTGTGTTAATGATATACGTAATGTAATGATTTGAGAGTTTGAATTTCAAAATATTGCAATTACAGCTGCAAGCATCTTTTTTTATATATCTGTGCATATTGAATTAAATAATTTGCAATGTTTACGCTGATTGATCAAGAAGCTACTTCTTCATATATATATATATATATATATATATATATATATATATATATATATATATATCTTTTTCTGTAGGAAAATTCTTGGAATTACAAAATTATTCAAGCTGAAATTTTATTCATGTTATTAGCAAATCTCGCTAGAAAAGATAAGAATAACGTGAATTAATATTTCATATGTGTAAAAAGTCGTAATATATATAAAATCGTTAAAATACGGTTAATGAAACATAACGTAATAATGGAATCATATTAGTTTTCATTATGAATATAATATAAACTCCTGTGACAAATAAATGCTATTACCGTATGATTAAAATAATAACTAATTATAATAATAACTAATAAAAATAATAAATAATAACTAATTATAATAATAATTAATTAAAATAATAATTAATTATAAATGGAATAATCAGTTTTTTTTAATCAAAATGCGCATATGAATATAATGAACACAAAGTTATCCTAAATTAATCAATTTCTTGAATAACAATAAATTAAATAGAATCGAATTTTTAAGGCAAACATTTGAGTTTATAATTTAAATCAGATTTGTGTAAGAAAAGGTGCCCAGTCTTTATTATACTGTACACTTTTCGAAATATAATTTGGTAAAAACTCGTTTTTATTTTTTGTGAATGGATCGGTGAAAAATTCAACATATTGTGAGATATTGTGAGATCTTTTTTCATTTTAGTTCGAACGATTGCCATCTGTTCAATTTTTGGATACACGAAATACATTTTTCAGTTTTATTCGGCTCAGAAGATTCTAGTAAAAAAAAAATAACACACATTTTCCTCACTGTAAAATCATTTTGTCAAAGAATATCACTTTTTGAAATAAAATAAATCAATGAGAGAGACATCATGTTAGATGTCTATCGTGATATTTATCCAATTTATTATTACTAATTTATTTATATCTATAATGTATATTTATATATCATAAATAATTCGCAATTATTTAAATGTTCAATCGAAAAGTCATAAAAGAGGCTTGAGAAAACTATTGCTGCAACTCATCCGAATACCGAATATACGAATGTATCATATCTGTGGCGCAAAGAGGTAATGGTCATGATTGTATTACCAATTCTATTTGTCGCAACAAACGAACTCCGTCCGGTGCTATCTCGCGTATTGTTGTTGACACAGTCGAGTTCACTGTTTTCAACTGGTCTTGCAGTAATTAGAGTCTAGAGTACACGTGCTTTCTTTTAAACCCTTGAACTGAGTCCTAAGTATTCTCTTTGTCAGAAACATAATCGATACTTTTACGACCGTATAATAGCCTCGATTTTTTGCAGAGAAACGAGCATACTCCCTACAAAGAAATTAATTATCTATTGCTTACACGTAATTATGTACAGCGTTTGTTACTGCAATAATACTGTAACGATAGAAAATAAAAAAAAACGAACTGTGCTAATAGGTTCAAACATCAAATTATCGTTGAAATTAGGGTTTATATTTTTTAAAGAGGTGTGGTATTTTATTCAATACTTATACAATGTATCTGCAATGTTCTGCACTTTCAGGAATGATTAATAAGGATGTCAATCATAATTATTATCATTATACTGATCGCTCGGACAAGAACAATGACAATAGCCACGATTACACCAAAAGTAATATTCACGGTATTAATAAATTAGTCGGTGATAGGCAAGCACGATGTAACAACGTCGTTTATCACGAACTTGTCCATTCATCGTTACGAGGATTAGATTAATTACCGAAAAGCCCGATAAAACGGCATGCCTGGCACCTAAGTGCAGCACGGGCTCGTCAATCAAGCCGGGAAGTAATTCTTACGCGAATCTCCAACACTAGCATGCGACGAGTGCAATGAAAACTGCAAAGAATGGAACAGATAAAATATGGAGGACAGTACGCTACGTAATAGTATGCGATGCATTCGAGTCACGTTGAATACGATAAATCTTCTTATTGTCATTGTGTGAATAATTTTTTTTTTCTTATTTTCGATGATAATGAATTGTTGCGATTAAAAACGTTGGCGATAAATGCCACAAGTAGTTCATGAGCACATTTATTCGAGCGGCGACGACGAGCGAAGAATTACATTTCCAATGTGAAATCCGACGTACCCGCGTAGCAGTACGTGAGTGGTAGTGTACTGTAGTTACAAAATAGATCATGCGATCTCGACGATGATGCCGACGACACATTGCAATCGTGAATGGGGACGCTCGTGGCTCCCGGTCAAGCCTGGATCGGACGCGTCGATAGGTGGTGCGCGGCCGTACCATTATTTCCGAGAATGGCATCATTTTCGATGCTATTACCCCGAGTACGCCCGCACGGAGAGTCCAACGGATAGACACAATGGCAATGTTTGCGCCATGCGGGGATTGGAAGATAGCATACGTAGGCGCGAGTGTAGATTAGGCTGATAGGTAGTACAGGGGCAGGTCTGGCCGAGCCACGATATGCTTACGAGATTGATAATGCCGGCACGTCGGGATCGAATGGCTCCTAGATAAGTAGAATCCGATATATAGATGACGCTCTGCTCGAGCGTGCGTATGTACATAGCGCTATGCCTAATTGCTCGTAAATGACGGATCACGATGTCAAGTCGGGAGGTCAAGCGACTCCTCGACGGTGTCTCCCAGCCAAGCCCATCGTCTAATCCATCCGTCCATCCATATCCCTATCCATTTAATTTTGAAGCCTGAAATCGAAACGTCGGCTTTTCCTATTTCTCGTTGACGTCTCTCTCTTTCCCTCTTTCCCTCTGTCATTGTCGTTTTAGAGATTTAAATGTGGGTCATCCTACCCTTTGTCGATTACGAGCTATCCGTTCGGCTCGTCGAATAACGATGTGACGCTGCAAAAAAAATTCGAAACAAAAAATGTGTCAGAGTATTTAGTTAAAAAAAAAAAAAAAATAAAATAAACGTCATGCGATGATAGGAATGTATTATTAACAGCAATAACATACATCGTAAGTGACGTAAATGTATAAAATAGCGGACAACATTAAATAACGCGTGGTATTCGTCCACGGTATTTATTTAACGTTCTATTTATTTCAGCTACTTTTAGAAAATACGATTTGTAATTAATTTCTGCTAATCATGATGTAAGAGCCATGACATATATTCCAGTTCACGCGAGAGTCTCTTTAAGAGTAAAATTTTATACTTTTATAGCGTATGACTGCACAGAAATGCACTCTACGACACGCATATCGCACATATGCATTTTGAGTATGCTTGACCACGGGCAACGCGATAAACTTTACGATCCAAAACTCGTTGCTCGTAATGAATTTGCAATATGTTGCAAACGGAGCACGGGACGTGCGACATGCGGCGCGGCGACATGAAAAGTATGACTGTTTGTCATCAGGAAAATTAATATGGACAGAATCACATTCGCTGGAGAATTTAAAACTTCGAATCTCAACGACGCGACTTATTTCTCAAATATCTATATATATAATTATCATAAAAATATTCACCAAAACTTGAATGTATTTGTTTATCTATTCAGAAACGTTTTTTTTTTCACACAAAAATCTAATTTCCAAATAATATCATTAATTTTTCTATTCCCTTTGATTATAATTTATATTTAGTTCTGTGTCAGTAATTTGAACTGATAATTACGGATATTACTCTTCAGTTTTGTTCATTTATGTTCTGTGACATTACTAAGTATCGTCGACGTACCATACGTAATTGATGAACATGATCGATGCATCAGAAGATTATGATACTCATTGTATCTCCAATGGTCGTAACGGAATGTCGGCTTCGCCCAATAAGAGTATCCTTACCGTGAATTGAATCCATCTATCAAGTCCAGCCGTCATGATTGGTGCTTAAGGGTGGTTTGTTGCTCGGCTTAGAACAAGATACCTTGATTGAATAGCGGGTGATATACGAGCGTGGATAACGAAAAAGACGGCGCAAATCTGCGGGCTCAAAAAGTTTAGCCGATAAATAACCCTTAACGAGCATCGCGATATAGATACGAATTCGATAAAGTGCAACGCTTTCGAGATAACGTTGGTACCCCTCAAGAATCTTGTTATTGATTATTACTTTAGAAAAATTTTTACACTAAAAAAAAAATTGCTTTATCTTAAGATAAAGCGAATCTAATTACATTGGCTATGAATAAATCTTAAAATTAATATAATAAATTATTTATATTCAATTATAATAACATAATTTTATTTATTTTAATAATATTAAAATAAAATATATCACGACTTAAAAAAAAAATTTCAATTTATATTAAAATTTGATGTAATTAAAATCTCAGATATAATTAATATTAATTTAGCAGATTGTTCAATTACAGTTCTGTACATTAGTAAAATGTAGGTTAAATCTCTCTCTCTTTCTCTCTCTCCCTCTCTTCTCAAATTTTATATATTTCTATATATAAATTTTACCAAATATCTGGTTACTAAAATTTCAACGTAAATTAGATTATAATCTCTCAATGGCATTAAATAATATTGGAATTAAATTAACGTATCGTTTCTCTTCAGAAATTTAATTAATACAATAATCAAAATTTCTATGAACAATTACTTTATTATTAGAAAAATAATTCGTATTAAATTGAGAATCAAAAAATTAACATTTGTCGGTGAATATTCATATTTTATTACCATCTCGCATTTCCGCTTATTGCGACTGCTTATTTCTAATATTTTTCCGACTCGATATTAATTGTTCGTACTTGTGACAGTGTTGACAGCGCTAGGAGTCTCGTTACTAAGTGCGAGATGCATGCATTATCCTTTGTTCCATGATAGAATATGCGGCTTTTGGTACCGACCAGCATGAAGCAGTACATACGTCATTGTCCAACGGGTGTTCTGCGGTGGTAATTGTCATTTGATCTCGGTAACCCTCCCATATATACGTAGCACCCGCAGTTCCTATCCGCCTCGCAGACATTCATCATTTACAGACAATTGCCTCAACTTGCCTTGCACGATGCGTAAGCTACTACTAGGTAACCCTAGTGAGGGCATCCACCGACGTTCATTGACGCAATATATATTCCGCATGCGATTGCAATCGTAAGACGACGTCGCGCATAACCGCGACGTGCCTTTGACGAGACATCGTCACCTGCAGAATGTAATAGTTGACTGCATCGATCGATACCGCGGGATGATATTCACGACGATGAAAAGAAACCTCGCACCCGCTTCCGCATACGCAAATGATTACGTCGCGGATGTTTGAATATCAATATTATCTTTTTGAGAAATAAATGCTGATTCTCGATCGCGAGGCAGTACCGTTGAAACTTGGCGAGACTAATCGAGGAGTTTAAGCAATTCTGTCATCATTTATTTAGCCACTTTCCACCAGAAGATTCTAAAATCAGTCATATTATTGTAAATTAATTGAAGCTTTTAGCGCTTAACAAATTTACGTTGAACTTAGCAATCAAGCAAAATATTTGAGCTTATCTAAAAGAAAGCAATGAACCGTTAATTTACTGATCTCGCCAAAATGATATCGAATATATTATTATTTTATACGAAAAAAAGTTGTTTATTATTCAAATTGTATTTAATTCTTCTATCTGATTAGCGTAAAGTTCACATGCGCAATGAACTTTACTATTTTAAAAATTTTATATTGATTACATATTTTTCAAAGCGGTCCTTGTCGCAATATATATTTCACTTAAGTAAAAAAAGTTACAGTTGAAATATAGAATCTTGGAGACTTCATCAACACTCTATTTTATAAACCTGTTAATTAAGGACAAGACTCATGATCACGTTAATAGGAATATCTTGAAACGCTTTATGAATATTTATATACACCTAGCTTCTGATAATTATACTAGAAGCCGCCGGCAGGACATGTCTCTTACCGTTTATGTCTACTTTTTATTTTAAAGTTTATTATCTTTTCGTTTCTGTCCTGAACTAGCGATCTATAAAAAAATTTAGCTTTATTAATTTTTTTTAATAGATAAGATTAGAAAACAAACTAATAGAATACATATAATTATACAGCTTTCGACTAATCTAAATATTGTAAAATTGTAAAATCAAATCATCCATTATGCATTTAGTTGTTACTTGAAGATACATATAATATAAATGTCCTGAAAAATAACACGTCAAGTTGTTGAGTTTAATTTGAAAGCAGAACTACTGCGAACAATGTGTAATTAGGAAAATAATCCGAAAACTCAGGTCATAAAGAGAGAAAGGCAAATTACATACACTAATTATTTGCATAAATATTTATGATAAAGTTACCTGCTTGCAAGAAACATCTGTATACATCTGTATATGAATCCAGAATCCAAAACGCATATGCTGTAGGTAAATGGAAATTAGGAGAATGTGCTTCTGAAATTTTCACGTAATAGGATAGCGAAAATCAGCTTAACGCGAAATCACCGTGAGATGCAAATCCAGATTTTTACAGTATGGGGATTTGCCGCTGAGATCTCTGTCCGCGCAAAATATTTGGCTTGGCGCATTACTAGTCAGACACCATAGATCTGAACGGGAACACTCCAAGGTGGTAGTCTAAATCTACTGCGGTTTTGCCGTGAATCTCGGAGGTAACATACCGAGAAACTCTGTTTACGGCCGAATCCTCAGGATCGCTAAATCCAGGTTACTCATTTCCTCTACATCGACCTGGATGCACGTAAAGCGTTTTAATGAATTTTCCGCGCGAGACGAGCCGCTAAATGCTGCAAATTTAAGAGAGCAATGTGTCGTCATAATAATAATAATTTTGTAGCAAAAATTTACAGAATAACAATTTTTTTCTACAGAATAACAATTTTTTGTCTGAAAGACTAATTTTGAAATATTATTAAAGACTAGATATAATTAATAGTCAGAGAAGTATAAATTAGATTTTACGTTTATTTATATTAAGTTAATGTATCACTGTTTCAATCATTTGTTTAAAGACTATAAAATAGAAATTTAAGTGCAATGAAATTTTAAAACTTTTTCTTCTTTCTCTCTCTCTCTCTCTCTCTCTCTCTCTCTCTCTCTCTCTCTCTCTCTTTTCCTCTCTTTCTCTAGAATTTTTAAATGGAAGTTTAGCTGCGTGTGAGGAATATGTAAAATCATTACTTCTCCCACTCAGAGATGAGCTCACCCGACCGGAAGTTATTATGAAGCAGAAACGAGAATAAATCTCAACGTAAATCACGAGCGCGAACGTTCCTTGGAATTATTCGCGTTGTGGATTACGCGTTTACATTCGAAGTGGACGTACGTTTAGGCAAGGCAGAAACTCCTTCCTTTTCCGAGTCATGAAAGCAACTAAAATTCGTATCACGCCACCTGCGTAATATTGGCTGCACGACTTATCGCTTTTCGCTGCAACGCTGACCAATGTAAATACACATGCCCGTATCACCGGACACATCCGTTTCATCATCCGGTTTCTATTTGCCTTTCAACGGAATCAAGAGACATTTCGTCAGATAGAGAAACATCAAAGTGTCGTTTTGCTGCAAGTCCCCCCCCCCCCAAAAAAAGAAATTACATGACGCGAAATTAAAACGTTCATATTGTTAATTGCAATCGTTGCTCCATATTTTTATAAAATAAAGCCTTTTCAACGAAATTGTTTTTCTACGTAAAATTTAAACGTACAATTTAAACATTTATTAAAATACTAAGTGTTAAACTAAGAAAAAGCGTGCGTAGAAATGCAGAAAATATATAATAAGTCTGTCTAATTAAAAGAACGCCTTTATAACACACAGCAATATTGAAAGAAACTTTCTAAGAGTCGCAATACTGTGCAATATACTAAATATATAAAATACTATTCTGTATACGAAGAAAAAGAGAAATGCGAAATTAGCAATAAAATAAACTGAAAGAGGATAACCCCGTCTCTGTACCGCCAGAAACAGAGAGATAATAATAGCCTTTGAATTTGATTAACAAATCTTATCGCAGTTAGTTATATCGGATTCTGGGAGGGATATAAGAGCTTCTTGAATGCAAGGAAATAAATATATGTATTGTCTATAAGTTACTCTCTATACACATAAATGGCTGTGGATATTAATGATGCAAAGAACCAGTGGCTGTTTTACAGTAGAAAATATTTTCAAATAATAATTGGATCAAATGCAATATAACTAAAAAGAAAAGAAATGTTTCCTTTGATATGATTCGTTAAACTTTACAGGTCTTAGAAATATTGCATTTCTCAATCCAATTTACTTTTCCATTATAACGATGGATACATTTCTTCTTACGATTTTTAAACTTTAACAAAAAAATATTTTTATACTTAAAATATTATATCAAATAAATTTTTTATCTCTGAAACTATCGGTAATACTGACTAAGTCAAGGGAAAATGGGATGGTAATAAATACTAATCTCCATGGAATTGGCGCGTATTCTCAGGGCAGAAATCTCTATTTGGTCAGAAAATCGATTATGTCTTCGGCAGCGGCAGCCAGACAGTCATTCTAAGCTAAACAAAAAAGTCGCTGATGCGTTGTCGGACTTCTGCTCCTGATATGCAAACGTAAGCTCTGGCCAGAGATATATGTATACATATACACATATATCTATATATGTACGGCAAAAGGGTCTAGCAGATGTAGGATTACCGCTGCACCATTGCGAGAGGACCTATAGCGTGTGGTCCCGAAACGGTTCGGTGCAGAGGAGAGTTGCCGGAGAGCTAGCTCGAGCCGAAAGAGGGAATGGAATAGCGAAGGGGAATGGCGAAGGGGAGAGGGAGAAGGAAGAGGAAAAGGAAGAGAGTACGGTTTCACCCGAATGCATCGATAGTACGGTGGCCCAGTTCTCTCTCCCTCCTTCCCCTTTTCATCTCCTCCTCTGATCTCTCTCATTTTCTTGCTCTCCTCGTCTATTCACCACGCTCGCTTGCATGCTATCTTTGTTGCTCTGTTTACCGTTGACATCTAACTAGTTCTGGCTCCCCCTCCTTCCCCCCCCCCCCTCTCTCTCTCTCTCTCTCTCTCTCTCTCTCTCTCTCTCTCTCTCTCTCTCTCTCTCTCTCTCTCTCTCTCTCTCTCTCTCTCTCTCTCTCTCTCTCTCTCTCTCTCTCTCTCCCTCCCTCTCTCTCTCTCTCTCTCTCTCTCTCTCTCTCTCTCTCTCTCTTTGTTCTCTCACATCACCCTATACGAATTTATAGGTGACCTCGTCACTACACATTCGCAGTTCAATAGAGTTACGATGATATAGAAGTGATTTCAGAAGTCTTTGAAATTGCATACGAAGATATTTCTAAAATTGCATCGCAAGAAATGCGTCGTACGTTATTATCATGCCTCTACGTAATTACGGATTATAACGGATTTTGCAACTCTCGCAAAGACAGTCGTACGAATTATCGTGTCATATATCTTGCGTACTTGTAATCGAACGTAGATAACATATACGCTGTGACACAGTGACCGCAATGCATACGCTAGGAAACACTTGCGATTAGAATGGAGATTCGCAATTGCCACGAACAGAGAATTATATTGATTACAACACTCATCAACAATTAATTTCTCGGGAGCTCTATCTATTTGTAATGTTAGCACATATACTTCAATATCCTATATAGTGCGCAATTGCAAACCGCAATTCTGGTCCGCTGAATGATTCCGAGCCAACATAATGTTTCCTCGTAATTGAACTGAACATATGCTTGAATTGAACATGCCTTTGCGAAACGTTGGACTACACAGAGAAAGAAAAATATACAACCGCACGTTTAGCTAAACGAAATAAAGAAAAAATAACATCGCACACATAACATGTTCAATAAGTATTATCTTTTATTAGTTTTCTCTAGATACGGTCTTTTATATTTACTTATTGCAAATTTGCATTCCCAAAGGTTTATTTTTAATTATTAAAGTAAACAAAAAAATTCTGTAGTATCGCGAATCTAAAGCTGGGAATATTTTCAGGACTTTCTATGATTGAGTTTGATATATAGATATATATGTGTGCGTGTACGTACGTATTTATATTCCTACAAGTCTATTCACATTTTCGATAATTTAACAAACTCACGCGATGCTTGAATTAACAAGCATATGACGAAGAAAGTACACTCAATATTTCAATTAAAATCTATGGCAGTTTGCGGATTTGCGTCACAACGGTCTTACTATGCGAACATTTGACGATGTTCGATCCGCACATTGGACCGCAAACCTCGAGGTTACAAATTATTCGCAATCACGCAGAGTGGTTTCCCTATATCCTTCGATGGCATGTTCGTGGAAAATTAATTTGGTTCCGAGCCTTAGTTGCAACGCCGTCCGAAGATTCATCGTGACGCGTTCAAACTTGCATATCACAGTTAATTGAACAACCGATGTTAATACAAGAAAGTTTAGAGCTTTTACAACTCTGCATTGTAAAGTAACATTTTAAAATTTCTTCAATAATTTATGATTTCGATATCAACGTGTGCACAAAAATAATGCGATTTTCAAAAAAAATCACTCCACATGTTTTAAAACCGACAGTTTAGCGAGGTTTCATATTTTGTACTCGTTATCGACTTTACTTCGCACCATCCGGAATAAATGTACAATCCTTATTTCAACCTTTCAACTTGATATGCACATAGGAATTTAAAGTTCATACCCCCGTGTCTGCATGCATACACCCGATATCCCTGATGTATTTTCACTCGCGATATCCATCGATTTTGGCGAATTATGAACGGTATCCAGTCATCTGCGGCGGATCCCGAGGAAAACTAGCTATTACCTAGCAACGTTCTTAATGGTTGTACCAAGCGAAGTTCTTGGCTACCGAAGAAATGACCCGCTTTACTATAAATTCCAGATAAGCCGAGGTTTATGGACGACGTACAGTTAAGACATCACGCCCGCGCGTGAAACGCATCCCATCCGCGGAAAATAGTCCGCGCAATTGCTGTCTTCGTTTCTATTCGTTGATATCTCAAAGGATCACAATGACTCGACACATGACTCAACACTCACTCATGTGAAAAATATTTTCATTCTTAACATATAATCATAAAAAATTGATTAAAAGAAAAATTAGAATTGGTGTCATTTCATATAAAGCAGATTTCTTTAAAATTTGATACTAATTATAAATTAATTTATTTAATATTTTAATGGAAAGAAAAGATACGTCACGTATAATTTTGCTATATCCAGATGTAGGACGTTTACAATTTACCGCATTAGAAATGGGAAATCCGAGAATCAGAGGTAAAATACAGAATCGGAAAGCGCAATTTATAGCTTGATCAATATTTAAATGCTCAAATGGTAGTCGAAGGGCCACGAATGAAAATTAATTTCGTCGACGATGCCTTTTCGTCGGCATCGGTGCAGCTTTAATCGAGAGATTTATTTTTGCCGGTGTCGGCCGTAGTAAGATTAGTTAATCAACGCTGAAGATTGGCTGTTTCCGTCGCGAGTGGTGCGTCGGGCTTCCTTCAAGTTTTAGCGACCGACGGTGTCTCCGGGCTACGTTCGCCTTCCTTAAACTTGAATTTTTCATCTAATTCCGACGGGGGGTCGAGCGAACGACTACGCGTCAATTTTCGCGCGGATTAAATATTAGAGAGGTGAAGCGTCTTTTCCCTATCTCGCAAGGAGTTACGGATGAAAGAAGGCTGGAAAGATCCGATACGGGAGACGAATGGTCGTAGGATGCGCCGTGTATTAGGAACGATATTCGATGCGAGATGACGTTTAGAAAGTTAGGACAGTTTTCCTGGCGGGGAAGGAAAAGTGATGATTTAACGGTAACATAAATATTGCATCTTTCTGGGAGTATCGAAAGTTTCGACGGTGCATTGAACGTTGTAATTTTTAAAGATGAACAACGGTGATGAACATCACTCGGTCACCATCACGAAATCGAAGAGTATCAGTAATCCAGTTTTGCTGAGCAATATCACACGCGGAGAATAATCCGAAAATAAAATTTCTTTTTGATATTATTATTATTACTTTATACACAAAGAGTTATTTATTGAATATTTAATTGTGTAACTATTTTATGTGCGTAACGAATGGCAATTTATTAAAATGCATACGGCTGAGAAACGTGCTATAAATTGAGTAAATTAATTTAATCAACCATAACAGTACTTACACGTGAAATCATGCGTTTGATGCGAATTCGTTTAGTTAAGTGTTACTTGTGACATTTCATATTTCTATCGACAGTTAATTACAAACATCAACGCTCAGGTGAACACATCGTGCGCACGTTATTAATTATGCGGTATTTGTCGTACCAATATCATAGTAACAAACAGCGTGGATTTAGCCTAACATTACAGCCCAGCGTAATGTGACGCGATGAAGCGGAATATATCCTTCAATAAAAAGAAACCTAAATTCTAAAACGCATTGAACGAAAATTAAAAATACCATCTTTTAATATCGCTCAACATTGTAGGACATTTAAATTGCCTGGCACGACAAATTATGAAATGCCTATCCGTGCCTCATTCGTTATTGTTGAAATGTCAAGTTACGAAACGTCGACAAGTTACTTTGTATACCTCGCTGAACACCGCCGAGCGATGGGGGAGCGTATGAAAGAGTATACACGCGGATCGTTCATCGCGTATCTCCTAGGAGAATTGGTTTTTCCGGGCGGAAGTGAACGCCAATAAACGAAGCACGGCACTCAGTCACTCAGTCGCTCAGCGAAGTTGACCGAGATTCGGCTGGCAAAGCACAATAACTCGCCACATCAGTCCTGGGATTTTGTAGGGCGCGCGTTGCGAGCAACGCGTGCACACATCTATATGGCGTTAGTGCAAGCTCTGCGGAGCGTTTTCACGCTCCGATGAATCCCGCAGTCCGATTGAATCGAGATGTTCCCCGTGGCCGTGTTCGTCCCCCGGTTCGCGAATTTCCAATAAAAGGTCCGCGCAAGACAGGTCTGCGCTGTCGTCGAACGTTGAGATTACGAGATTATTTAAAATCACATTCATTTCGCCAGTGTAAATATAACTGCTAAAATATTGTCTATCTATAAATATGCTCGTCACATATTTAATGATCAAGCAAATACAAAAATTCTTGATTTGAGAAGATCTACAGTAAGCTTGTCGCGTAACAAAAAATGGCCAATCTATTGAAAGTAAAATTTTTAATGTTAATTTGATGTTTGACCTCAAGAAGGCGTTTCTAATGTTTTGCAAATAATAAAAGATTTGTGATCTGCTTAAATAATTATGCACATCTCATACTTTCATAATAAAATTGAACATTTGCATAAATTTCGAGTGAAATTATTATTGCAAAATACACCGAGCTTTTTAATCATTTATTGTACATCCGCACTGTCTGTAATGCTTTCTGTTGCTTTACAATGTAAGCATAAATATTCAGACTGCATTTAATATTTTGCAATACTCGACGGAGCTTATGATTTATGAATAACATTTCGTCGACAACATATTTGCTTTCATGGCCTTCTACTAAAACGGAAAATTTATAATTATCGAGATCATTCCCGACTTTAATTAAAATTTGTAAAGTATATTTATGCTATACATAGTTCAATTGTGAAATGCAATATATATATATATACATATATAATTTCCACATATTCTAATTGTTTATATCATAAAATGTGTTCCATTTTCTCAATATCCAATGTAAAATTTTTTACTTAAATATCACTGCCAATCAGCAGTCAAATTTCACTGAAAATAATTGGTCCATTCATTATTTCTATACGATAAATCATATTGTGTTTTAACCCTTTACATCATTCTGCATTTTAATCGAATTTTTCGGGCTACAACATGAAACTGCTTTCGATTGTGTATCGAAATTTTACGCTGTACGTATAAGATTTATTGAAGCGGTTTGTAATAATAATCGAATGAATTGCGCGATAACACTGGATCTCGCTATTTTAACGATAAATCTCTTAAAAAGTTTACGCGCTCGTGTGTTCGTCGTTCGGTGCGAGCAAGGAACAAACGTGCCGCGCATCGATTACAAGCCGGAATTTGAATTTCTTTCGCCGAAACGGGTGACAATCGTGCGCGCGGAAATGTGACTCTCGAAAGGGTCAAACAATAAATTACCCCGAGCGCACCCGGCAGTAAACGGCGCTATTAACTTTCCCGTCGAAACGACAAATCCGTTTAACGCGCGGCTACGCCGACTGCATCGGTAATAAGTTTCATTCGCGTCCGGTTCAGCGCCATGGCACTCGAAGAGACTATTAGTCGTGCGTTTGTTTTACGAATGCAGATACGCAGGTATTATGGTACAGCTGCGCCACGGGGGTGCGGAGAGGAAAATATGGTAAATCCGGTCGGGATTTTTCGAACCAACATATTCTAGTCGTTACAAAACGATAGCGCGTGTGTGCGTGAAAATGATACGTGTCCCATCGTAAAAACATGCACATAGCATACAATATATATATATATATATATATTGTTTATGATCGATGAATGAATTTCTACTTTAACTCGAATAAAAACACGCCGAAAAATTTATTGATCGCGAAACGCCATAACAAAAGCGTGCAAGCGCTAGAATAAATTTTGTATAATAAATTTTAAGTTATAAATATAATATTATTGTAATAAAATAAATAAATTCATAGACTGTGATTATTACTAAAATTATTAGTTGTAAGAATTGCGCGTTATATTGCTGAAAATGTTCTCGCATTACCGGAAACGCATACAACATTTGACGGATGACTTCGCTATTCAAGGCGCGCGCGATCGTTTTACGTGATCGCGGAAAACTACGGTGGATTAAACGAGAAACACGAGAGAAGCCGACGAATAAGCCGATATAAAGTACGAAAATATATTTTCCAATGGGAAAGTGGTCGATTCGCGCCGTGGTACGGGAAAAAGATGCGAGAGTGGCTGAAAAGCAGGATCGATCAGCTGATACCCTGGGGTAAGCTAAAGTTTCGTTTACCGACTTCCTCGCCGATACACTGCAAATGGCATATCCCCGTGGTACGCATGCATATATATATATATATATATACTTACGAGTGCCGCTCCCGTACGCCACGGGAAGCAATATAACTTTCTCACCAATTAATTTCATAGTAACAAACGTGCGCGATTAATTCGAAGTTAAACGGCGCCGGCGCAAATTCGGATGGTAATAAGGTCAGGGGGTTGCTATGGGCTGGCAGCGGGGGGGGGGGTTACACGCTCACCTCGCAGATCCATATGGTGCTTTCCCGTCGCACACTTTCTCGTACTTCTTTTATCCCGCTCTCCTGGATTCTTCGAGCTTTGTAACCCATCCTTTTCCTCCCTCTTTCTTCCCTCTTTTCCTCCTTTCTCGGAATAATCTGATTTCAGTCATTGTTAGATGCTTTTACTTCGGCGTGTTCTCAAATCCGTTCCAGCTTGTTTGGCAACTCACGCAACCCATCTGCAAATTGAGTAAGCTACCACCCAGCCGGTTTCATTAATCAATATGTAAATTCTTTCGTTTAGCGTTCTAGCCGCAGAACAAAAAGAAACCGGAAACTTACATTCTGCCGTGTAAATTGCGTAATGCGTAGATAGAACTTTGCAAGTTTATCGAGCGTTTATTTCATAAATTTCTACGCTGTATCAAAATCTTGTGTCTAATTACGCGCATTACCTTGATTGGTCATGGACAACGCGAAAACAGTTAATCGATAATTGATTTCGATACATAAAAACTGTGTGTAAACATAATGAGAGCATGTCTGAGAATTTCCGTTTCTCTAATAAAAGTTTCAAGGGGGATTCTACCGCAGTGGACAGTGGACGATGGTTCCTCGCTTAGAAGCAACCCTGTGGATGGCATCCTCGGTTACAACTTTCGTGAAGCCCAAGCTGAATTATTTGCATGGTACACCTCAAAGCCTTGACCAAGCAGTGCTCGCCGTTACCGTATTACTACAACGAAGAAAAATAGAGGGAAAAAAGAAGAAAGGCACAAAATTGAATACCAGGATAGACAGACGAGGCCGGATAGGAAACTTTATTCTCCTCTGATGGCATTAGCCGGAAAACGTTGGGAATCAAATAATCGTGTACTTTGCTATCTTCCTGACTTAACAGAGAGGCAAAATAATTCATGCTAAAAGCACTGCACCGTAATTTCGTGATATTCAGTCAGCTATGTGTAAAAATATTTATCAATGTGCAGCGCGTTTTGTAATATTTTTTCTCTGACAAATAAAAATATTATTGTTTTTGAGATATGTAACTGTAGCGTATAACACGATTACCGTAATGTAACGTTTTTTTACAGCCGCTTTCGTTTAATTAACATATCCTATAAAAATAGATGCATCGTTCACCGTGTCGTGTATTTGTACACAGTCGCTTTCGTGTGTATCTACACACCGCCGCCGATCGTAACCCGGTTCTCCGTCTCTGCTCGAAACAACAATGCACCTTCGCCGTGTTTTCTCTGTCTGGCTCCGATTACGAATCCGTGGAGAAAATGAAAGCACGCGACAGAGCGCTTCCCATACGACACTCAACGTTCACCGCCGACAGTTCCGAAATGTTTCTACGTTTTCCCGACTATTCCCAACGACATCGCCCTATCGCCCGTTGGATTTTCCAATGGGAGTGTTTTCGGGAGCATCACAAATTTGCCTACCACCCCACCTGCCATCTTCTTTTTCCGGCGGGATCGGCGGGATGTAAACGACAGCGTCGCGAAACGAGGTGGAGTCTGGTAGAGAAGGTCGGTGGTAGGAACCGGAGAGGAACTTGCGTTTTCAGGAAATTTCCCCGTAGCCTCATGTGCAAATATTTATCGGGAGTATCGGGACTTGCGCGAGTTGCTGTATGCACGTGTACAACCCCGTTGCAGCACTCTCATACGCATCCACACGTATACACACGTACACGGGCGCGATTGCACTACGCATGAAAGCCGCAGTATGCATCGGGGAGCTGTGTGAATACATGCATAAAAATGTCTGCTTTCGCGTGCCTGCACCCTCGCCCCGGTATCCTCCCTCGGGCCCCTCTCGCCCGATCCCTTTCGTGCCCCTTTGCCGCGGCTCCCGTGCCTGTACGTCTACCACAACGACGGCAACGACGACAACGACGATCTCGCACGCGTATGCATGGCGCGAAAATGTCTTCGGATCTGGAACGTGCCAACCGAATGTTAACCTTTCCGGCACGTCGCGGAATGATTACGCTCATGACCTACATCGGTGCGGGCGGCAGTGCAATCATGTATCCGCGCCGCCACCGTTCTACCCTCGCGACAGACAGTCGATGTGAATGCCCGTCAGAAAAGGAACTACGAACTTTGTTTTCGGATACCGATTCGTGAGATTTCTCCTGTGAAATTGTTTGTGCTCGGTGCCAAGCACGAGAAATCGTGCATAACTTTGGATTATCGGCGTATGTTCGACCTGAATTTCTTTCACTACTTTATTTTTAGTTTTTCATATACGAATGTGGAGCTTCAGACGCAGGACGGAAATCGAAATAATATCTAATGAATTTTGAGCTTTAAGTGTCTAATAAAATATTTGAAATATTTTTTTAATTACTATATATCTATGTTATATATTGTCAGAAAATACACGTTTATACGTATTTCTTTCATTTTAAGAATTAATTTATATTTTTACACTCTCACTGGCAACAAGCTTCTTTAAACCATTTCTTATTAGCGAATGATTTTATTGCGTGACTTCTACGATCGTGAGTCATCGCAATTCACACAGTCGCTTGCACTCTACGGTGCAAAGTGATTTCTTATCGCAAAATGAGTATGCAGAAATTTAATTTTTCGGCGCAAATTATGGCGTATAGGTAATAAGTACTCCGAGTAAAAACAATTTCTGATGTTATGAACGAGTTGCATTAACTTTTAATCGCGGAAGTGATTTTTTAAACGCAAACGTAAAATGTTTTTTTTTTTTTTCAAAAAAGTTATATCATGGTAATATAAAATTTATAGAAATTTCCATTGCAAAAAAATTAATTTTACACAAAATTATAAAATTATATATGATATGTAATTTATTATTGTATATGTATACATATAATTTTGTAGAGAATTACTTTTTAGTTGAATTAGAATGTTACAAAAAATTTAATAGATTTACATTCATTAAATATGTTAATACAATAGTCGTTAATTGAAACGGACATGAAAAAGGATTAATATTACAGACTTCTAATGTGTCTAACTTCTACAATGACAATTATCAGTACTGTCAAGTTCGATCGAACGCAACGAGCCGCTACAATGTAATTTTCCAGCGACTGCACTGCCGTGATTTGTTAACCGGCTTATAATGATTACGCCGCATTTCGCGCTAACGAGTCGCACTGACGCATATGTTACATATCGAGAAAATCGAAAAAATAGGTTTATGTGTTTTTCGCGATATGTTAGAAATGTTGAATTTTTATGGCTTTCTACGTACTTCGAGCAAGTTGATTATATAAATGTATTCACATATATCACAATTATTCTCTATATTATATATAGAGAAATAGGACATTCAAAATCTATGCAGAGCGATCACGTTTATTACGTCTGAAAAATTAAAAGTTTTCAATAAATTACTTTCAACTTTATCGCAAGTCGAAACAGAATTTTATGTTCTATAAGTTTAATTTCGTGAATATATTATTTTTAAATTGTTACTGTTGAACTCTGACGAAGTGTAAAAAAGAATCACGAATGACTAAGTTTCTCTAAAGAAAAATTTACGCTACCCACACGCTCACATATATTCTCCCTGGAAGGAATTTCTGCAGTAAGAAAGATAATTTGCGATTGCTGAAGTATATAATTTGTAAAATTGACTCATAACTTTTTATCTTTCTCTAACTTCCTCCTTGTTGATCACGCGGTTTCGCGATAATTTCCAAATGTTTCCAACTTCGTGCAAAGTATCAACGGGCTGAATGGGACCGATATCGGCGAAACCACGAAAGCCAATCGTATCGTCGGTAACAGCAGTGCCGGTGAACTTTTGAAATGACACATGCACTCGTATTCGAGACACGTGACTCACATATACAGGACAAGCCAACTATTGAGAAACGATCCACGCGCTTAACGTATTGACCCACTTTCCGATATGAATCTTGCCGCGCTCCGACGGCCAAAAGTCGTCGCTCGATCACGTTGGTTTGCCTAGCGACGAGCAAACTCGCGCAATAAAGCAGAGAGAATCGTTCTCCAATACATCAATGACGATGATGCATTGTACGTTAGAGTGTTTCTCGGTTGAAACGAGATGAGCCGTCGTGAACTACTTCCGAGTTTTATGTCGCTGAAATTGCGCACCATTGAACGTTCAATCTTCTTTAATTGTCACGCTTCGTGCTTCAAATTCGCATTGTTGCGAAAAATACTGTTAAATTACATGGAAACTCGCTTATCTTGCCTGTATGACAGTTTGCCATTCCTTGAAACAATTTTAAAATTGATATCATTTATGCGTCAGCGTCTGCAATTGCGCGTATTGCATTCAAATTATTTTTGGATGATAACAAAAGATGAAAAATTATTATATCCAAGTAGTGCAGTGTTTTCACTTGTATTTTTATGAGCGATTGAAACGCAAGAGATTTTATTAACAAGCAGAATCGCAACTACGAATAAATATAAAGCAGGCATCTTGCCACAGGTGTTCCTCGTGTGGTTTAACATTTAATACTCCGAGCCCTTCAATTAGCGGCGCAACCCAACGGAGGGTTAATATTAAGCGCGTTACTATATTCTTCCTAAAGCCCAGAAAGCTGCCCTGTTTGAATACTTGGCCTGTTAAGATGTAGCAAGTTAATGCGCAGAAATTAATTAAGTGCTCTAATATTTGGTAAATCAGCCGTTCAGGAAAGATATGGAACTCGGCAATGATGTTTGGGAACTTGGCTGACACGAGCACTCCATCAATGTCAACTCGTAAGAAAATAGGGATTTATATTCATGAACTGTTTGCTTCCGCTACCTCTCTCCGTGATGCAAGTATATCAATGCGAGTGTCCACGTAAAGAGTTACAAATGCATAACGCGTGTTTTAGCGCGGACAATTGGACAATTTTAGTTATTTTAAAACATGACTCCGACATAGATTATAATTTAATTTAACATATTTTTTATATCGCTAATTGGAAAACAACCTTTGAAAAAGCATAGCTTTAGTTTTGTAGGATAAACTTATATAAAATTCTGTAGAGAATTTCTCTGGAAAAGGAATTTGCTGTTATCCTGTGGGAATAATTTATAACGTAATAATATTGGATTAATCTATTTAATTATACAGGTAAAGGTTAAATATTCGCCATAAATTAATAATACTCTGACTCTTAAATAACTTAGGGGCGGTAAGAATTCAAGAGATTAAGCAAAAGTACGTAACACGAATCCTACATGTTCAATTAGCCGAAAGTTTCGGATTATTTGGCAACGACGCTTCGCAAATTAGTATTGTTATTCGAGTTGCGTCGAGCTTTGGCTCCGTTGCAATAGAATGCATTTGCTTTGCCTCGCTTTGCTCTGTCGATCCTACTTTCTGTGGAACGAGGGTTTCAGCAGGATTAAAGCGCATCGAGGAATCATATCTGTGTAGCAAGTAGATGTAGTCCTATTGTACAGTATCACATTGAGTATACGGCATTGTGACTTGGCTCAAACCATTTGTTTTGGCCCACAAGTCGCTGGAACCGTAGTGATAAACGTGTACCCATATAAGTCAATTCGAAGTTTCGGCTTGCTAACTAAGGAAGTGCACGATATGCTTCCATTTGTCGTAAATTTCGAAGATGAGATTACGATGAACAAAGTCATTAATTGATTAATTCATTTCAGATAAATTATTTAAAAATTTATCACGCTTTTATTTGTACGGATGTACCATTTATCGCGACATTTTAATTTTGCTTTTGTATACATAGAATAATATATAATACAATGTTTAAGCTGAAGCATGTATTAATGTGGCATGTATTAATGTATTAATGTGTTTAAGCTGAAGTATGTATTAATATGGATGTACTTGTTGCATTAGAATTAGAGTAGCGGAACACTTTGTGAAGAGGTAGTGAAGTGGACTATGTTTCGCAAACTGAATCCACATTTTCCAGCGAAATTAGCATATGAGTAAATCTAATCTAAAAAAAATCTCTATTAAATTTTACCTTCTAATACACAAAGTCATAACAAAATGTTTTATTATTACATATTACTTATAAATATATTATTTAGTATGCCATTATTTAACATAAAGTGTAATTCTATAACGGCGAAATCGACGTTTTTCATATAGAGAATTTATTCCAATATTTGAAAGAAACTACAAAATCTGTAATTTAAATCTCGTCCAGTCCTTTTTAATTGCGCGTACTGCTTTTGATAATGCTTTAAACGAGAATATTGGAAATCGTTTTAAACGATTTAAATGTTGCGTATCCTTCAATTTTCATCTATACTTTTGCAAGGAAACCACGATGCGACACGTTTCGAGATCGCCGGCTTGTCCCACCCCACTGTTTAGTTCTTCACCTTTTCCCTCGGTTACCACTTCATCTCTAAACTCCTGACACAGTCAAGATGCAATCGATAACCCTTGATATTTTATTCGCAAACATTTTAATTTCCTGAGCTCCTCAGCCGCGCGCCTCGGATGCCTCGCTTTTAAACGATCATACGTAAATGTGAAAAACTAACGGAAAAAGAAAATTGATAAATCGTTCATCGAGATTGGTTCGCGAAAATTTATTTCAACATAGAGAAAATTTTCACGGCACCTAGCAATCAAGTCTCACGTCACGAAGATCGTTTCTCCGTACGGGATTTATAAAAAAAAGAAAAAAAAAAGAAATAATCGAATCTTCGAATTCTTTTTGCTATATTGATAATAAACATTCGATACTACGGATGGTTCGCTCCGAGTTTTAACAGCACGGTGCGATATTTTTTTTCCCTTTTTTTCCCTCTTTTTTAAACGTTACTTTAGCCCTTCACACCACGACCGGCGAATGATTGTTCCACTAAAAGACTGGGAAACACCATTTTCACGGAGTCAATGCGTGTCACCTGTCATCGCATGCGGACAGTCACGCGGAGACTCGCGCGAAATGGCTGCCACTCAAGCAAAGCGATTTACTTGGTCTGGCGGTTGCTGGTGTCGCATCGGGTCCTCATTTTCCGGGATATTTCGCCAGATATTTCGCCCGCCTGCAACGTCGGCCAAGTTCCATACGCTTTACCGCTATCCAGGTAACACATGCGCGCGCGTTTTGTGCAATTTTCATTATAAACGGAAACGAAGTGAAATGGATCGTCTGGCGACACATATTTATTGCGGAGTAGCTGCCTTTGAGCAGGAGCACGCGCTCGTCTGAGAGAAAAAGGACTGCGGGGTTCCGGTTGGTTTGTACAAACAAAGGGAACGTCGAGGCGCAAAGCGATATACTTGCTACATTGCATATATATGTCGCATCCTTCGATGGTCGACATATTGAGCTGCCTCTTTGTACAACATCTGCATCGAGAGATTCAAATTTTCTTTTGCGACGTGACGTGAAACACAGGGACTGTGAAATAAAGAAATCACTCTCGTCTACGTCGATTCGATTGAATTTGGGCCCGATCGAAAAGAAAGGTATCGCGAGATAATTCGAAAATGATCTCGCAAATTTCACGAAGGAGATTTGCTCTCCCGACGACGCATTAAATGACCAAATTATTATAAAGATCTCTTGGAGCATTAAATACATGACTATGTAGTATATCGCGAGTAAGTTTCACAGAGGACACATAAGCTATGCTTCATGCAAGGCAAAGCGTAAATATTTAAATAGATGTAATATCCCGGAGTAGACATGAAGGATATGTAGTGAAACGAGTTTTGATACTAAAGTGACTAAAATATGGTCGCTATATGTTTCCGCGCACCGAGTAAGGTTTTACATTTACCCATATATGAGTGTATCAAAGTATATGGAAGTCACAGGTTTCACATTCACGAATTAATATTTTCTGATGGAATTATTGCCTGTTATCTTATGTAAGTTGTTCCATACGGTAAGAACAATTTTCCCTTATTATAAATTTAATATTACATAAAATATAATATTTTCTTCCACATTAAGGAATGATATCATTTGTGGATAACAATAATTGTGTCTTGTCGCATGATTTATTAAAATATAATAAGTAATAATATAATATAATGATATATTATAATATAATAGTAAAAAATATAGTACAATTTTAATATAATTAAAAGATAAATAATATTTTATGAGGATGTTTGAATCAATTTCTACATACCGTGTATTAGTTCGTGTTTTAATTAATTCTGTAAATAATGACGCAAGCCAGAACACCGATTGCACGGTAAAAGAAAAATACTTGCAATGGTGTTAATACCGGCTTTACTAATTGTTGCGGCAAAGAATTGAATTAATCCAAGACTTAATCCAAATTGTTTTTTATTGAATCGTCGGCGCGGGGCATACGAACGGTCTGTTAATTTCGCGACGTTGTCCCGCATGTAATTACGGCGCAGGGCGTCCAAGAAGAAAAGACTGAGCTCTTTGTTTCGAAGTGCGAAGAAACGTTGAGACGCGGCGAACAGCACGAAATTTAGCGCGCGTTTAATGCGGCCGGTGGCTAAAATTAAAAAAATGCTTTACATTGTAATGGAACCTTAATATCAATTTATGAGGAGCGAACTAGGATGGCATAATCTCTAGTTATACTACCGCACACGGTCTACCTAAGGGGCTTACAGTTGCCTCACTTTATTACTGATATATGCGTGTACACGATCAGGCTATTGTTAGCGCTGTTATAGGCAGGCCGAACAGTTTCCGTAAGCATGTGCTAACTACACTTCATCCATTTTACCTAACCGAACGCGATACCAGGGAAAACCCCTGATATTTATTCCTGCCATCGCCCGTGGTTTTAACGGTGTTACGGTTCGCTGCGAGACGTTAAAGCTTTTTAATGCTTCTTAATGGTTCTGTTCTCGTGCCTGTTGTGCGACTACTTCGTAATGTTAGCATTGAATTCCAATGATAAAATGGAATTGATACCCGTAATGATACAAAGCTGCTTATTCATCGATGCGAAGCGCTGGTTATTTCTTATTTTGCGACGCGCGCGCACGTGGGCGCGTAGGAACAAGTGTAATATGTTGCCATGTGTAAGACAGTATTTTAAAAACACCTCGAGCCTCCCTTTGTGCATTTATCGCGAATGGGAAAGCATTCTATCGAGCGCACACACGGCGTTCTATCGGACGTTTCATGCCCAGTGATAATACCCGGCAAATTCGAAAGCATCGATCGCCTTTTAATATCGCGAATGGTCACGCGAAGATATTAATATGAACATAATCCCGGTTGCTGTGTGACGGCAGCTTCGCACGAAATTAAAAATAAACCGCGCCGTGTTTTTCGTGCGGCGACACCCTCATAATATAAAGCCCGGCGCAACGACACGACGCGTATTCAAGTTTTAACAGAAAGCACAATTGCGAACACAATGGAATTACATATCTCGCCTCTGGTTAGTACCACATTGCACGTGCGGGACACATACATTTACATTGTTAATAGATACGCTATACGGCAAAGCGCGTATATACGCGATAATTTCTCCTCCTAAATTTGCGATCCCATTTTGGCTATTCTTTTTTATGCGTGGCTTGTTAAATATATGTCACGTTTCGATTTGCGGTGATGCAGACACGAAAATAATAATGAAAATAATAATCGGAAGAAAACAATTATCTAAAAGCTCTTATTGGGCTAATTAATCAATTATTGAATATTAGCAATATTATTGAAATCTCATTAATACGTTATAAATGAAATAGAAATGAAATTCTCTCTCTCTCTCTCTCTCTCTCTCTCTCTCTCTCTCTCTCTCTCTCTCTCTCTCTCTCTCTCTCTCTCTCTCTCTGTCGTAAAAAAAATTTACGTAATTTATTTATAATCCTCAGCGAAACGTACATATGTTTCATTTATATGATATATTCTTATTTTACAAATATTTATAAATAAATAATGTGTATAAGAAATAATGTTTTATTTAAATAATTATTTAAAATAATCCATGTGCGTGTAAATATTTTCTTCAAATAAGATAGTAAAACTTTTGTGCTGAATAATTTATACCATCATCGCGAGTGTAATCTTGAAAACACTTTTTTAGATATCGAACAATTTATATTTCAGACGAAAGACTTAGCGAAGACCTTCATATTGAAACTAGCATCTGTGCATACGACGTAAAACCCGAATTTTATTCGTGCTATGGTGGGTTCAGTCATATACGTACATATACTGAATAAACTACACATGTATCTCTATATATGTAATATATATATATATATGGATATATCCGAGTACATAACATCTACATAACATCTATATTTTCTTCAAAGAAAGTATTACTAGAAATTTTATATTAGAACCTTTTTGCATGCGTATTTTTTATGTATTAATAATATTACGTTTTACTATCAAAAAGTTTACATCAATTTGACAAGTTGAACGAGTTAAACAAGAATCATTAATATTTCTTTGCTGATTTCTCTGTTTTCTCTGTTTTCTTTGTTTTGCTATCTTATCAATCAAGAAGGATTGAAAGGTGCAAGAAAAGAACAATAGAATTCACCTATACTCGCAATAATTATCAATTTGCTCTAAGCACAACGTAAAAGATTCGAGTAATACGAGATATTCTTATTTGAACTAGGTCCAATTACACAGCACGCTCCGCTCACTCTCTACTTTCTCATGTTCAGCTAGAGTAAATGGCGGAAAGAGAACGCGGAGAAATGGTCTGAAATTGCTGGAGGGTTGGCGTGCAGATAAAAATGTCACACTTGTATCTCCGGGGAGTAAGTGAACCCGCGAATAACCGAGTGAGATGTAGATAGAACGCAGGAATAGCAGGGATCCCCGCGTGTTGCTCAAGAAAACTGTACACGTTCTTTACGTCAGCATTCACATCAATGTTAGCTTTTATTCTTCATTCATCTCGGAGCATGGTCTTTCATGACCTTTTGATCTAACTGTTATTTGCAAAAATGCAAACGAGTTCTTCTTCGTCTTGGTTGCAGCCTCATTGTTATCAGATCGCATTCCTTTCCAGTTAATCAAACTTATCTAACATTTAATTTGACTTTTAACTTGAGAAATTAGTTGAACGATCTACTTTTTCATAAAAAAAATCATATAAATTGATGTCAGAGTTCGTTATTTTCTGATGTATTAAATTTTCAGAATTATTATTTCATTTCAGGAATTAAAAAAATTATATTGGTTAAAAATCCACGAATATTTAAGAACACGTTTTAATAATGTAATAAATAAATCACGAAGTATCTCCTCGCTAAAGATTTCGCTTGCTTTCACCAATAATTGTATCCGTTTAACGACGTCTCGTTAGCGGTGGACATCTTCTTTCCCATCATTTCACTCTTTTCCATTTCAACCATTAAAATTCCTGTCCATCATATAAAAAAGTACGTCTCTCCTAAAGATTTATATGATCGAATAATTCTGTGCATCGTTTGCATTGCAATTATAATTGTTATATGTAATGTGTAATGCAACACTTTTGTTAAAATTTAAAATGTATAACCGCAATTGATTGAGTAAAGTTAAAATTTACATAGTGCTCGAAGTACAGTTAATTCCAAAATTGAAGTTTAGTAGTTTGTGAGAGAATTCATTAAAATAAACTATCTCAGGGTATTAATACAACGTTATTACGGTTTATGTAACAACTTTGATATATATAACTTGAAGCGTACATTAATTAAATACGTTACGTACCATCTAGTAATCTCTATGAAATGTAAGATATGAGCTTTATACTATATCCTATTGTTTTCATTAAATATGATATTTTCACATGCAGCGATGACAATTAATATCTTTTGTATTTGTATTTTAATTAAAATACAACGGTGATTTTTGCAAAAGGAAAAGAGAAAACGAGTTGAAAAATTGTACGAAAGAAAGCATAAGCGAAAGGGGCTCGCGAAAGAAACAGGCATGAAGCTAACGTAAGAGCTTTCATGTCGAACGTTTCCACGCTCACTCAGCTTTCGAAGAAGCTGAATCGCGTGTCAGAAACGCACCCCTCGCCTCGCCACCACTTTTCACCTACATAATCTCGTGTACGGTTATACCACCCACGAGTATGCCTCCTATCAGGTGTATTACTGTTCGTGAAAGGTATAATTATCGATAATACCCGAGAAACTAGATACCATCGTACACGTTAGTCTTAAAGAGCTTTTCAATTTTTACTTGCGTAAAATATAGAGCACGATAATAATAGTTTGACGTGAACGTTGAAATCATAAAGAATATCTTTTACGTTTTCATAGATATTAAAATACTCTGTGTGTGTGTGTGTGTGTGTGTGTGTGTGTGTGTGTGTGTGTATGTGTGTGTATCTAGAGTACTACTTGAATGTGATATTTTATTCTCCATGTCTTTTTCCAGAATAATGTTATTTAAATCTTATTGAAATAGTATTTTTGATTAACTTAATTTTTGAAAGATATTTTCATGACTTCTAAAATTGCGGTAGCGTATCTGCTCGTATAAAGATATTAAAGTAATTTAATAGCAGAAAAGATAATATTTTTGTACTTTTTAACTAATATTTTTAACATAATTGTCTATGAATAGTCTATGAATTTGTCTATGAATAGTGAAAATACAATAGTTAAATAAAATAAATAATTTAACTATTTCATGTTGTCTGAAAACTTTTAAATATAAACCGATCAATTATTACTCAAATAGATTATTTATATAATAAGCTCAATCATATCAATGTCACAATTAAGTATAATGTAATATCAAATATATTCTCTGTATTGCCAGGTACGATTACGTCTCAATATCTCCTTTGGTAACATATGCGGTTAATTACGCGGAGAGTGACGTAGTATCTTGCATAACATAGCGACTTTGTGAAATGACATAAATCTCTATTATTGAAAATAACACTTTCGTTCATTTAATATCGTAGCAGTTTCTAATATACATTTGAATAAATCAATAATATATTTGTGTACGTAGTTTTTAATTTGGAAGCAAATGACCAACTTTTACACCATGAGCATCTTGTTTTATACGTAATCGATATTTAAATCCGACACGGATTTCATCGATATTATAAAAGTTCGTTTCGACTAAACTCGTTACGCGCGCAAACTCATAATCTCATTACAAATGACGGAAATTTTTCCGCGTTTATTCCTTTCATCGCGATATGAATTTTAAAATTATTTCACTAGCGCGCTGTATATCTCACGACCTTGATATCATTATGCAGGCTCATTTTCTCATCGGATTAATTACGTGTGTCCGCTCGCGAGTCAGTTGATATGCGGAAGCGGTAGATCTGATGGAGATCAATCGCAAGTTCACATACCTGTGGTCACTCGGTTCAATTACAGAGAATTCCATGTGTAAATGGCTCTTATCGGATTAAATCGAATCAGACAAGCTCGGCAATTATTTTAGCGCAATTTATATTTTGATCATATTCGCACTGCAATATGGAGTTTTATCAGATTACTTAACATATTTATTAATTCTTGGAGTGCTTATGAAATATTTATAAATACCAATGCTATGTGAAATTTTTCGCATATATATATGTATATATATATATTCGTCATGCGCAGATTCCCTTTTGCGAAAATTATGATTCATCAGATCTATTTATAATTTTGTTTGCGTGAGGTTATTTAGAGTGACAAATCGTTGTAATTCGTCACGTAAAGCATATTATTCAAATGCTAAAAATACGTTTTTTTTTTAAATAGTTTTAAACGACTTTGGTATACCAGCCATAGCGTGTTAACCGATGGTTAACGCATACCCGTATCTCGATCTGACGAATGCACAGTTCTATTCTTGGGAACTTTGCATTCGGAGATGGAAAACAAGAGAAAACTGCGATTGTGCATTAATAATTACGTTTCAGAAACATTTATCCAGTTTTGCTTACATAAAACATCACTGTTTGCTGGGAAAAGAAAACGTAGTTGGTTTAAATAGAATGTATGATTAATTAAAAGCCCGATGCTATGGTGCACATCAGACTACTAAAAGTGAACTCGATTAAAGCTGTACGTTTCGCTACCATTGCATGTTAACGTTGCATGCCATTCGTAACATCGTAAGAAGCCGGTAACATTAAAAATAGCTGCTCAATGGAGATTATGTTAGCCTAATCGTTCATCATAATTTCATTTACCTGTGCTTTCTAACGATACCGTAGATATACACGCAAATACTGAAATACTTGTGTATTTTAAGACAATTTTTAAAAAACTTAGAATAGAAGCGAATTGTAATCACTAAAACGAATCTCTTTTAAATTTCGATCGCACCGTTAGATTAATGCGCCGCGCCGATTCCGTGGGAAACTAAACCGTCGCTCGAAACTAAAAAATGCATTAAAGATATTTTTAGCCGATAGTAACGGTATTAGTTATACATTCAGCAGCGGAGAACGTTGGGCAGTAGTATGAAAGTAGAACAATCCGTAAGATTCCGCTGTTCGGCACTCCATTTGTTTCGCTATAGATCGTTGGATAAGGTTTCGTTGTATGTTGCGGCTTTATTCACCAGTCAAGCGATATACACTTTTCTAGCTGTCCCACATCGGCGATAGAAGGGGCCGCCGAAATACATTGTGCTTCTCCACGTAGCTGTGCGTACGAACGTTTTGTCACATTTTAGCACGGTGCAAGGACGTGACACAATTCCTGGGGAACGTCGTCCTCACCGCGGGCCCGGTATATATTCTTCCGTCGAGCGCGTAAAAACATTTTTCTTCCTGTCGATATATTTTAATGAAAACATTGCAAAGGCGCAATAACGAGATTACATCCAATTATTATTCGCGAAGCGCAGCATCCAGGATTATAGAAGAGTAGTAAAGGTATGTACGAACATACATGTATACGTGTATTAATATAATATATGATTCGTTAAGATTTAAATATAATATATTATTTAATCACATTATAATGCACTATTAAATTTTTTTATGCTGTTACATTTCCTTTACTTTATTTTAAAATTTTCATTGCAATTATAGACTTGGATATTCGTGAAGATTAACCTACATCTTATTAAAAATATATAATTTTAAAATCTATAAAGCATATTATATTATTACGAAATTATGAAATCCTATTATTCAGTTATACAAATTTAAATTTAAAGAACGAAACGAAGTTACGAGAGCTAAATAGAACGTGAAAATAATTGACAAAGAATTCAGCGTGCTAATATGACAAAACCGTACTCATCAAATTATCAAATAAATATTTCATTTATTGCACGATGGAACGGTAATGTGATTTCCACGTGACTGACTCTGATTGAGATCTCGAGGGTAGGCATCTTTTTTACCGGATACAACATATTTTTCCTGCAGCGGCATTAACTCGTTGTTGCAGAAAGTCACGTTCGGCAGGACACAACCGAGACAAAACTTGTCTATCCGACTACCTCGGCAGGTAGTCTCCTCTGGCGTTTCACTATTGATTCCCGTTGAGGCGCGGGGATGAAGTCTAGGGACTCAGTCGCGGGGGAGTGCAGGATAGGGTAGCGTGGCAAAGTGGATGGTGAGCAGTGCTGCCGGGAGTGAGAAGAGAACGGGTCGCGGGAGGAACTCGAAGTAGGGTAGTAAGGGAGACAGGCGGTCGCAGAAGCGCAAGAGAAGCTCGGTCGTCCCAGTTGCCGCCACTAATGTCTCCTCATACTAACTACCTTCTTATCCTCTCTCCATTCTGTGCCCAGCTCAGTGGATGGCGAAAGAGAGAAAGAGAAAGATATATATATATATATATATATATATATATATATATATATATATATATACAAAGGGTAAAGAGACAGACGCAGAAGAAAGACAAGGAAAACTCGACAGGCTGTGCGGAGAAAACCTGCAGCAGTTAAGATAAAATAGCTCAGTAGAGAGTGGACACTTTTGTCTCGGGGCGCGCGGGCAGATTTTTCTTTTGGCCGTGGCACGATAGGACCCCGCACGTATCACCGCCAGCGAGATGGTGGGATCCGTGGGCGCTGTTTATGAACGCCGATTGCCGAGGTTGGTTAATTCCCAAGGAAAAATAGCGTGGCCGCTGTGCAAGTCGCCAGGGACTTCTTTCGCGAAAAGGAGACGGCGCCTGGTAGCGGCGTCTCGCAGGATGAGAAAAACAGCTGCATGATGAAGATTGGTTGAGCCCGGATAATCAACCGGGCGATCTCTCTCCAGCTTTTCCATCCCTTCTATTTTTTTCATTCTCGTACAAGGTAGCTTGCGAGGTATAACTGCGAGGTTCATTCGAGTGGCAAATTGGGCCGTTTTACCGCGTGGATGATTCCGTAATCTCTTATCGCCAAGGTGAGCGATAATAAGCACTGACAATAATCCCCGTGCTCGAATAGCAGGATTTTTATAGCAAAATGAGAAGAATACTTATGGAAACATCGAGAGATGCAGAAAAGAAAATAACAACGTGAAATAGACACCAAATAAAAATAATTTTTATTTCTTTACACGTCAGAGCACTAAATATACATTAGATAGCATAGATGTAATATACATTAGTTTTATAGAAAATATTTGTCATACTTGTCGAAAGAAGGTAAAAATAAATTTTTCTGAAAAGTTGATATAGATTTATTACTACGAATTGCACTATATGTACACTTATTTATAGAAAGATTTTTTAATCCTCTTTTCAGTTTTCTGACTTTATTTATCATAGAACTTGATGAAAACCCAGCAAATCTTTTGCATAAATCTAGTAATATAATTATGTCGGATTTAAATGTACTATGAAAATACATGATGAATCTCATATAAATCAGATCTTTGGCAGATAATTTTGCAGATCAGAATTGACTTCGCAGTAACAATTGATGAATGCATTGCAGCATACAACCGTTGATATCGTTATCACAATCCGATTGGTGGATTATTAATCCAAGTATTTTTCAGATTTATCTCTCGCGGAATATAAAATAAAATTATCGGATGCAGTTGCAACTGAAATCGTATTCATTTTCAGCATGACGGCAAAATAGCGCTTGCATCGACAAAGCCGATGGGATACGCTTTGCATTGTGCGAGAATTTTTCGATATTCGTTTCGAAGTTTCCGCATGGAAATTAGTTATGTTATTCCCGCGAGATCACAAATAGCACGTAGAAAATGAAGAAAATATAATCGAAGAACATTCGTGTCGGTGATTCCTCGAAAGTTACGATTACGAACGGCGCCGCGTAGAATTTGATCTGACATCGCGAAATTATTACGCGGAATAGAACAAATTGAATAAATTGCTGTTGTGTGACTTACGGATTTGTAATCAATCGCGAGATTAATTCCAATATTCGTTTTGCGTCCGTATGCGACACTGTATGGTTTCATCGAGTGCAAATCGCTCTACAAATTGGACTTGCGTAATCATTGCGCTGTATAAATTATTTATGACATAATATATTTCAGGGGTGGTATTAACTCGGTATATATCAACGCGATTGCGCACGTCACGTCTGAACTGGCACATTGTTTTGCGCTACGCGATTCTGTTTAAACGCGGTATAATTGATTTGCACATTGACCAAGCTGTTGCACCAAAACAACGACCTATTTTCAGACATAATGCGTACCCTGTAGGCACCAACGGATTTCACACAGGTAGCTCTCATATCTTATGGCTATTTTCGTGGTAAACTCCAGCTATTAATCATCCTTGCTTCACTGAACCATATCGCGTGATAGTCTGTAAAATCTTAGTTAACATTTAATGTTAAGCTAAGTACAGCGTCGTATTTAAATTCAAAAAACGCTTATGATACAGATGATACAACATCTTCATAAATACATGAATTATTTCAATAATTAAAATTTTAATTAATATAATTCAGTCTGATTTATCGTAATAATAGGTTGCATAATCAATTAGGATGCACATTACGAAATAGATTAGTGATTTGAGTTTCCTTAAGAATAAAAATTTGCTTCATCGTTTACTTTGTCATCTCTAATCAAATTATGTTTAATTGCATTTTTAAAAAACACTTTTTAAAAATATTTATTTATAGAATTTTACAAACGTCAAACATCATTTTTTTTATTTTAAATAAATTTTTAAAATTCCATTTATTTGTGTAGACAATTGAATTATTACTATTAATAATTTAATATTAATTATAGCTACAAGTTTTACGCGTACACATTTTACAAAGATTACATTTATACGCAGAAAACAATGCTACATTTTAACAATTGATCTGTAAAATTCTTCAATGTCGACTTGGCTGCTATTGGTACACGCATCAGTTATTGTATCACGACCAGGACAAGGACGCGTCCTAGTTTTAGCAAGACATCTAAACTGGTGAACAAGGACAGCATTATAAAAAGTGAATACTCTATTATTTTATCATTGGCTCTATTGATCAAAGTAAAGGTCATTGTCACAAGAAAGAAATTATCGTTTGTGAAGGGACTCATTGTTCGATATTCGAAAATGAGGTCATTCCTTTCAATAGCTAATAATAACTACGTATAACGTTTTCCATTCTTTACTCTTACACGTTACGTTAATATCATAATCATTATAAGGCTATTTTTATAAAGCGAATAATCGCTTTGTTACATAGATTTACGCATTTCAATCATTTCGTACGTATACACAATTACGGCAATTTTCATTGGAAATTTACAATGAGCAGCAATCATTATTTATAATTTATTTAATTAATAATTTATTTGTACTTAAGCCCTCTATATTTAAAATACGAGAGAAAACGATTATCTTAGTGCGATGATATGTAATCTGGTAATTAACTCGGTACTATCCAATATCCGGGACGCGATATAAACGAGCGACGTGACGGCAAATCGAAAATTGTTACCAAAACTATATGTGACATATAACGTAGAGCGGGCGACAACATATTGTATCGAGCGACGCTGAGAATCACGCTTGATTTGACGCGGTCCAGCGTCCCGATGGATCGATAGTGGGGTAATCTACCTGGACACACAAGGATCGGGACCTTTACAGATCCAATTAACAAACAAACCAATTTAATTAGCATTATCAATGCAATTTCCGTACTGGCATCGGAACTAATATTGGAGGCGACGGAGTCCGCCGATGTACGTATGTAATGTACACGATATTGGTTTGAGCGAGAGGCGACGACGAACGGACGGACCATGTAGTAATTCTGTAATATTGTGGGTGACGGTGGTTAGCCTTAGGGGATGGGCAAACAATGACATCCGACCAACGCGGCTCGATTGTTACGCCGCCACCATCGCGTCGGTGTTGCGAACGATAATGTAAATACATTATAGAATTATTTACTCGCGGCATTTTGCAAATTATATGTTACGCTCTGGAAATTTGCGGGAGAAAGAAGCAGAAATACGATTAACGTTGATAGACCATTAGTCGTAATTAAATGTCTTTGGACGCGTTTCGATTGTCATGTGAATCTTCTATAGGGAATAGATGAGAACGCGGATTTAACTGTTACGCGAAACTGCCACGTGTATAAATAATAAGAGATTAGAATGTGTTCTGTACACCGGGCCAGTTTACGTATCAATATAGAGTATAATGTTTATTAAAACGTTTATATAATATCTCATGTGAATTATATACTATCGTATCTACACAATATTATGATATTAGACAGATTTACGTAGAAATTTCATAAGTAATTGCAACATCCGCAGAAATTATTCAGTGAATGGTAAAATGGCTATTAACTTCTATCGAATACTTAATCAGTATTACTACGCGAATAATTTAAATATGGGCACATTTCCGACTAAACGGACAAGAGTGGTCGCGCGTTGGTCGAAAAAGCGAGCATCACAGAGAAATATATATATATATATATATATATATATATAAATAGAAATATATATATGTCACAAACAGTAAATCTCACCGCGTCCAAAATCAAGCCAGCGCTCATAATTATAGAAAATCGTTAAGCCGCCATTATTTATTGACCAAGTCGTTAATGGATCAATAGCATTTCATTTTTCTTATTTTACCACGCTGATGGTGATACGTAAACTGCCGGCATTAAAACGTGCGCGTGTCGCTTGCACATGTATTACCGGAAATGGGAGCGGTAGCCATAATGCAGTACAAACATTTGTGATGTTTTCATACTGTCCCTCATATTTGTCAGGAACTATCGTTAAGCGGCAATGTCTAACTCATTTACCGCGCATTAACCCTCACGAGGTTTCCCCGTAATGATCCACTAAGAGGATTCTGTTACTCTCGAAATATTGATTTCGGCATCTCGTTCTTTTAAAGATGAGATGTGTACGTTGTGAAAGCAGCATTATAATACTTAATTTCAAAGGAATCGGAAATACGAACATTGTTATACACCGCGGTTTGAATTTTGCGAAAATTTTAGATACCAAATTTCATTGAGGATATTCTATTTAAAGAATAGAATATCCTCAATGAAATTTGGTATCTAAAATTTTAGAATAGAATATAAAAATACGATTACCATATTATTTTTAACAACGAGAAATGCGCATGACATTACCGTCAATAAACTAATTTGGCTCGGTCGTTGCACGCGGTAATTCATTCATATTCAAAGGTTTGACTAAATTTTTTTTTCACTTAAACAAAAGAAGAGACCAGAACTGAGCCATTTTAATTTCCTTTTGGTCTGCAGATTTGTTACGGATTCCCTTTTGTTCGTTAGCTGCTTCTGTAATATTTCAGCGCACATTATTCTATATCCCCATTTCTATGTAAAACGCATCGGCTCATAATCATAGAAATAATTATTAGATATTACAAAGTGAATCGCTGCGCTATGTTATTTATAACAAAATTTGCATAGATTAACGTATTATTGAATAAATTATATTTCCGCCTCACTTGCGAGTCGCCAAATTCAGACTAGCGCGCGTTATCTTCACAGATTATGCATTCTCCTATGATATTGGATGAGGCCAAGAGCCGACGCTTAAATTGGGTCGACACGATCCGGGGATTTCAATATTCACACTGCGGTTAAAGATCGGGACTAATCCAAATGCGATCAGATGCATTACGGCGGAGAAATCGCCGTGCAGGCTAGGAACGTAAATGTTTGTCTGCACCGCACGTATACCGGGCCTTGCACGCGCCTTAAGCGTCGAAAAGGGTGAATGTCTGAGAGCGTAGTAACTAATACATAATCCCGTTGGCGTTGCCCGATCACACGAAGGGAATAAACTCGTAACCGATTAAGTCCCGATTAAATTGCTCACGATAAAATTGGACGCGCCCAATTGAATGAGGACCAGCAGTTACATGATTGACGCGAATTACGTCGTTCGAGTGTCATTAAAAATACGCGCAATTATCGTCGTAATGACGGCGTAGCGCTGATAACTCTTCTCGGGTGATTCCGCCATCAGGTCGCCCAGTTCTGAAGTTCACCCTTGTTGGCGCGGCTGGCAGTTCACAACTTCGCGTTTCCAAATTGCAAACCATCGTAAATAAGCACGCTTATCTCGTCAAGTGTCGTCGCCAAACTCAGTACGCTTCGCATTTCTGTGCGAATTATGGCATCGTCAAACCGAGTTTGTCCGCTTGTTAAGACGGGCATAACGGCTCGGGTGGCGCCGTATCGCGAATACCAAGCCCGAGTACTAAGGATAATGGGTTCGCGGGAACTTTGTGTGTCGCTAAATAGAGTAGATTAAGATATTGACGAACGTTACAAACGACATATTTAAGTCGTTTCTCGTTGCACGTTATCCGCGCGCTCTTTACATTTATACCGCGTCGCTTCGCCTTCCGCGAGGCGTCAAGACGCGTTAGCAGGAAACACGAGTGAAATTTCCTCTCGCAAAACGCGAGCAAATACGTTTCTTCGCCGTCATACAGACGAGATATTAAGTTGTTGAGACGAAAGTTGAGAGCTTTATAGAACCTGTAAGACTCATCAATTTCCCGGTATTTCCGATCGGTCAATCCTGCAGAGACAGCAACATCATTGCGCTGCAATCCCATTGACGGTGAAGAATGAAAACTCCGTTTAACAATATCGCTTATTCAGGCGCGTCGGCACCGGTGCAGACTTTCTTCGCCCGTGGACGAGATGATCGATTGCATTCGCGCGCACAGGTCCCGCAGTCAAAACTGCACCCGCGCTCCGACGATCAATATACCGTGGCCCCGTGTGTCTCGCGTTCCGCATGACTTCCCGTGTACTTGAAAACAACACCGCGTGTTAAAGTTTGCGATGCAGCGAGCGATGAGCCGCGCGATGCCACCTGCGCTCGCGCTTTTGATTACGTCACAAAGCGAAATAATAGTCTGGCCGGTATCAAGGTTACCAGTTTCAGCGACACACATCAAGAGCATACTTGGCGAAATCGGCACACGGTACACGTTTGCCTCTCTTTTGCATCCATTGCATCGGTACTCCATTCATTTCGTCGCGCCGCGCGTCGCCCCGGCCCGGCCGTACTTCGTATACTCGAACAAAAGTTCTCGCTTATTCGTTCGCCGAAACAAACGCGTAATTTCGTTAGAGAACTCACTGCGACGGCGGTCCCGCCTCGTTATACGAAAACTTTCCGCGGTCCTGAAAAGGATATGAAAAAGGATATAGGCGGCGCGGAACAGCGCCGAGCAACAGCTGCAACGACGCGGCCCGCTCGCCGCAATAATTTCCATTTCGCGCGATTATTCGCGAATTGTTCACGGTACACCGCGACCGCGCGCGCACGATAACGACAAAAGAGTTTCTTGCCAGTGGCGGCTGCGGCCCTATTTGTTACCATTTGCCTCGTAACGCTCTGACAAGGCATAAATTTTCCTTTCATCCGATACGTCAGTTAGCGGATCGCTAGGCGCGCACGGTAACGCGTGCGAGGCCGTGCGTGCGTGACTAACCACGCCACCAGATATATCTCGGTTTCCGCGAGGAAAGATACGAGCATGTGGTATGTATGTGAGAGAGAGAGAGAGAGAGAGAGAGAGAGAGAGAGAGAGAGAGAAGGAGGGAAAGAGCGAGCGAAAGAGAGACAGAGAGGCAGCAGGTTACAACAAATTGCCAATCTCAACCACGGTAACCAACTGCTAAGAGTTTACTCGAGTCGCATCAACATTCCTTCCCGCAACAATTTCGCTATTTCAACTACCGACCCGATGTTTCTTTTTCAGCGCACTCGCACTTGCTGCGAAAACATAGCGGCAGCAGACGCATAACTGCGTAATATAAAATGGAACAACCGTGATGATCAAAAATCTGTCATGGATGGCAACTCATCATATATCGACAGCCATTGATATCAAGCTAAAAACTTTAATTGCTGACTAATTGGGATGTTTTATAATTCAGCAGAGGCTTTATCGATTGGTTTTTCGGTGTCTCTCTTCGAGAGCAACGAAGCGTTTTACTACCAAATTTCAGTTGAGATTTTATTTGAATATAGGTTTTGCTTTTTTTATAATATTGCACATTTAGCTCGTTACATTATAATATATGAATAATTATATATTGTTATTTGCCAGGTGCGAAGTTCGATATAACATATACATTCCGTAACATAATGCATTTTTTCTTAATCGAGAACGTTTTTATACAAGTTCCTCCAAAAATCAGCTCTATCTCTCAAGAAGCCTTTCTCCATTTGTAACTCTTGATTAATATTCATATAATTATCTTCCTCACCTCTGGGTTCCCAATTCACGTTTACATACTCATTCATGTTTGACGTAGGATTGCTGAAAATATCACCTTTAGTTTTTTGTTTCATATTTACCGTTATGTTGATTTAATTATAGAATTATTAGAAATTGTTCAGGCATACCCATCTTTTGCAAAATTCGCCAATAACGTCGTATAAATGCGCACCATCTTTTCCGCAGGAGAATCTGGTTGCGGCACATTTTTCAATGCATCCGAATAGAATTCATAAGTCAAATCGTCACCATGGGCAACACCTAGTTAGAAATTATGAACGAATAAGTCAATGAAGATATAACATCGTGTTTTCTTTTTCCATAATAAGTTAAAAGCGAATATGAATTTCCTATGGGAATTTACTACTCGTAACTCACCTTCTTCCACTTGTACCAAAGATTTTATCATACCGAACGGGGCTTCGTAAGAGAATATATACTGGTAAATTGGAGACGAAATTCTGGAGCTTAATACCTCTAAACTGAGTGCGATCCCAGCGTCAAACATGACGTCGTCCAACATCTAAAATGCACAAACAGCTTTAATATGCACATCGTTAAATTTATGCGCCGCTTACACAAAGTTTCACGATAGCGAGACGATATTAACGTTAAGTACTCACCATCATGAACTCTTTCGTGGTTTCCGTGGAGATCAACTTATCCCCAAAGTAGTAACTCTTCAGGCTTTCACCTAATTCGTTCTTATGCCCGGCATCGGTTATGTTTAAATCGTTCGGCAGAAAGTTCTCAAAGTGCTCATTTATTTGATCAATATTGCCGAGCATCACTGAAAACAAATGTTTTAATATCGTTTACATGACACCGAACATATAACTTCCATGTAATGTTGTATCAATAAGTTACTTTGCACATAGAAGGAGGACTCGTTAGCTGTATATCCAGCCATAACAGGCACATCGGCAATTTTTCCGGATTTTAAAAGCGTCCAAGGATCAGCAGGCAAAAAGATCTCTTGTCCTATATCAGCTTCGACCGATGGAATAAATGCTTCAGCTCGGCCGTTCATAGCACTCTGCAGTGAGGCAATGAAAATGATTATCGGTTCAATATTATCTGCATAAATACGTATATAAATTTCAGCCAACCTTAAACCTTAGTACTTTTTCCCTTTTGTAAAAAAAAAATACATTCAATTAATATAATACCTGTTTAAGGAACGGCAAATCGTCGCTAGCCGCGATTAATTCTTTCGGAGTAAATTCCGCGAGCCTGGCAACCAATTCAGCAGAATCACTAGTTTCAATATCGAGTTTCTCGCCCAATTTGAAGGCTACCTCTCTAGCATCATAAGCTATCGCCCATGTATTCACCGCGCTTCCGCTCTGCGCGATGACTTTATTAAATAAACCTGTGGTGCGATAAACCATGTCGTACAGATTTTATATGAAAGTGGCAAAAGCTCTTATTTATTTTTTTATCGAATAATCAAATAATCATGTATCTCACCATTCGACATGGGTGACATCATGTGAAACTGGACGGAACTTCCGCCTGCATCTTCGCCAAAAATCGTAATTCGGTTGGGACAGCCGCCGAAATAATGTATGTTGTCCTTGACCCACTTTAGCGCCATTACCTGATCCTTTAGACCAGCGTTGCCAGGCGCACTCTTGTCACCAGTATTTAAAAATCCTACAATAATGATGATCCTCCGATAATAATTTAGTGATTAACGTTAAATTTTAGCCTAGGAATCAATCATTAAATGGAGTGTCTTATAATAATAAAGATGTGATAATCGAAGAAATATTACTTACCAATTACTCCTAATCTATAATTAAGCGTCACGAGAATAACATCTTGCTCAATTAAAAAGTCAGGACCAAAGAATACGTCGTCTCCGAGACCATGATTGAAATTACCACCATGGAACCATACCATAACAGCTTTACAAGCTTCTTTGTTCAATTCCGGAGTGTATACGTTAAGATAAAGACAATCTTCTTCGCCAACGATGTCTTGTTGTATCATACAGAAGAAAGGACAAGCCGAGCGATGATAGGTTGCGTCGTACGTGCCTTCCCAAGATTCGGCTGGTTCTGACATCTTAAAAATAAAAGGGCTCATAATATTAATTTATTGCTCTCCTAGTTCTTCAATTACAAAATTTACATTTTAAATATAAAATAATTTACAAAAATAGATATATATATATGTGTGTGTGTGTGTGTGTGTGTGTGTGTGTGTGTGTGTGTGTGTGTGTGTGTGTGTAATGCATGTCTATATTTACATCATCAACTTACCTCGAATTTATTAAGACCAACATTAGGTTTTGCATAGGGTATTCCTTTAAAACTATAGTACGCCTTATTCTGCATTACAGTACTAGTCTTTAAACCCTTTAGAAACCCTTGAGGAATTTCCAATTGAACATCCTGTTCGGCCTTGGTCCACACGACCACAAACACACAAAACACAAACTTGCTAGACCACATTTTAACTCTGTGAAAAGTTTACGTCGTTGTACCACCTTTTATAGCTTCCGAAAACATGTTGACGATCAAAAGAGTAGATTATAACGGACTATTTACGCAATTACTACTCAGGGAATATAATAGCGCGAACAGGTTACCCGTAGAGCAATTTACGAGATGCCTCCATAATCTCGCGTGTCAACTATAACCGCGCAACATTGGATTTTCAGATAGAATTGTTAGGTCGGATTTCCTCAGTTTATCTTTAGCCTCGATACATAATCTTCATTAGAGGTTCATAATGTGCTTCCTGAAATTTATTGTAATCCACAATAAGGTATGTTATACAAACTGCGTAGCTTTTCAAGAACCATGAACAAAAGAGATAAATTGCTCTTTATTATCATCTTCTGCAATATGCATAAATATGATATAGAATTAATAAATATTTTATCCATCATCTTATCGATATATTCTTATATCAGTGATAAACATAATTTTAAAGTAGCTGCCTATTGCAGCTGTTCAATCTTTGTTAAACGATATAACATGAGCACGCTAAGCTTTTAAGGCTTAGAAGAATATTTACTGATAAATATTGTTAACCATACTCTGTGAATCGTAAACTAGTAAAATTGAAATTTTCTGATGTTTCTGATGTATCTCTTAAATGTAAAGGCAAAATTCAATCTGAAATCTCTGTTTAAAAGTTATTTATAGAAGATATTTAACATCAACAAAAAATATTGTTAGAAGATATAATTTTACAATAATGAATAATAATTTTATGTAGTTAGTTTTAGACATAGTTAATTGTTTCAACTTTCTATTAACGTTACATAATAATATTATGCTTGACTATATCAGAGATGCTGGTAAATTCGCAACGCTATTGCTTTGGCGAAAAATTTCAAGTAGAATTTTGAAGCGAAGCGCATAAAGTGCACTCGGAATGAATAAATTTCTATAATTTACTTTTACATTCGCGCAAATAGAAAAGCAGATGTAAAGAGAAGAAATGAGGCGAGCACAGCTGCACAAACTAAGTAGAATGAATTTGAATGGTATGCCATAATGATTAAGGCCATGTACTTGATGTGAACTTTACGGGTTAAGCGGTAATTAAGGTCGAGTTAAAAGAAAATTACTTTGAATTTCTTCAATATTTACAAAATTACATTAAGAAAAGTGTGTGTTTTATGATATAATTAAAATTCGCTGCGACAAATATTTCATAATCACATTGAAGAGTATCGCTTTATTAGATTAATTTTAAAATAAAAAAGGCATTTTCTTACATTTAAAAAAATTTAATAACATCAACATTTATTAGTAGCATTATTTTAATATTTAATCATGTTTAACAAAATTTTTTAGCTTACGATGAAACATTTGAGAACGCCATCGACGTACACAATGCAATTGAAAAAATATGAAATCGAAGTAAATCTTGTGCACGTGATTTTCCGCTTTAACGAACGATCCGACGGCTTCTGACAATCTGTTCGCCGTGCTTGGGAGAAGGAAGATACGTTCCGTGAGCAATTGCAGCCGTCCACCCAACGTTCCCCCGAGTGAGTTTCAGTCTGTTTCGAGCGTGCCATCGAATTTTTCAAACTTCAACGTGATTTTCCATGAGGAGTTTCCTCGCCGGCGGCGACGATTCTCTTGAAAACGACGTTACTCTCGTCATAAATGCGGCATGGCACTCAGACCAAACTTATGCAAAGCAGTCGATAGGTACACACTCGATTCACGTCGCAACAATCCGCAGTTTCCCTTTGGCGATTTCGGCAGTGTACTTCTTCCGTTAAATAAAGTAGATCTTTAGAAGATCACGTTTATATATTGGCCGATCCGAGAAAAGAGGGTATAGAAATAAATTAGTTTGCATATTCAAACGAAGTGGATCTATGCAGTAAAGAAGGACAAGCCGGTCGATAAGCAGTTTTATACAATGGCAAGGAACACGCTTCCAACTTTTTTCCTAAATAGAATATCCGCTTACACCAAGCTGCTTTCAACGGTTGCCGCTAGGGAAAAGACAAAAGGATAGACATGGGACACTTGTGCGAAATATGACCACTTTGTCCACGCCCCGGCATCGACGGCTCTCACTTCTACGCGTTTTCTACCCGAGAAACTTACGGTCCAGTTTCACGTTTCAAAGCAACTTTCAAGTCGAATTTTAATCAACATGCTAATTTTCAAGAAACGAGCGACGTGTGAAAGCAGCAATTTGAGGCGAACGTTAACATCAGCATCCGCCTCAAGTCGCCCAATTTAAAGTCTGCAAATGTAACAAGAACTTAAGGCATACCTCCGCTTTATTTTTTTTTTTTTTTTTACGTATATAACAGGATGAAAAGTTATATAACAACGGCAAATCTTTTTCTTACTGTTGGCGCCACTTCAAAAAGTGCATTACTCGTTTCTTAATGAAATCCCGCGAGTATACGTAAAAAAGGATTTTATCGCGATGTTTTTGTAACTTTGTTTAACATTTCACGCGCAAGTAATTGAGCAAGCAACTTGTGGGGAAACATAATAAAAATTTTTCACCGCAGTATGCAAAATGCAAAAGGCCGAGTGCTCAATCGTGCATACGCGGTCGCGCAGTTTGCGAAACGTATCGCGGCAGTAATAAAAGAGACCCGCACGAATTTATAAACGGGCGGGAGCCAGTCGTGAGCCGTTTAGCTGGTCGTTGTTTGCTCGAATTACGGGCCATTGACCGGAAGAATTTCGGATAATATGAAAACAACGCGACAATCGGGCGACCAGGCGGCAAACACCGTTGCACGAACGAAATGAAACGCGGATGAATATTTTTTTTTGCGCCGTTGCCCGCACCCTCTGTCACAGGGCGCGCCATCGTCATCGCCGATCCTCCCCGATGCGACGGCTCCGGTGAGCTCGAACGTACACGGCAGACGGAGCACGCGCGAATTTGACACTTTTCCGTCGTAACGAAAAGCGTGCCGAGAGCATATTTCCACGTTTTTTCCTCCTACGGCCGAATCAACGGCTCCCTGCCGTCACTCAGACGCGCCGCCATTCCTCTCTGCTTTTCACTTCGTTTTAACAATTCGTTCTTTCGCAGCTCTTTCGTCGCACTTGTCGTCTAGCGCTCTATCTCTTCCGCGTCCGCTTTTCTATCCGTTTCCGTCTGTTTCACTCCACCTACTCAACAAATTTTAACTTCTCTTTCTCTCAATGTCCATTTGTCCCTTCTGGTCACCTCCGTCCCTTGCTCTTTCGCACTGTCATCCCCGCGTTTCGTGCATTTCGTTCACTCGCAAACAATGCTGCGGCCGACCTGGTGCCTACGCGCTGTTTTCGCTGAATAAATTTAATTTAAATTTTCCTGCCGTTTGGAACGTTTATTAAGTAAATATATCACATGAAGGGGGAGGAGGGGAGAGCGAGGCAGAACATTGTGCACACTGATATTTTCCGCGGGACTTGCATCACCAAAGCCGCGAGCACGTATTGCATCCCGCCATTGGATTGCCGCATTGGATGCGTGCATGTGTTCATGATGCGGAATAGCTGGCGAAACGCGATTCTCCATGTTTACGGGATTAATTTATTAAGTTTCGCGCGTGAACCCTTTTACCTACCATTTCACCGCCCCTAGTCGAGACTCGTATGGTATGCGAATTGGAAAATGTAGTTTCGTGGGAATTATATTAAAGCATAAACTGTTCCCAACAAAATGCAACGCGATATACGGCATATAAATTTTAAGGTTCAGAAATCGCGGACAAGCTGAAATTAAACTGCTCTCGTATATCAATACGCGTGTCATGTTGTTCGTAATAATATATACAGAATAATTATTGAAAAGAGAAATCTTGTTGGGGCGGAGAGTAGCCTTGCTCATGCAAGATGTCGAGTTGTATGGACAAGCGTGTTATAAAAGCGAATTTCCATCGCATAAAATACATGTAAATACACGTCAGGTTATGCAATATAATACTGCTATTAAATCGTTGGATTGAACAGCTTCTGGTATCGGTGTAAAGAACGAGGCAGGTAGGAAATAAAGCGGAATGATAATGGAAAGAAGACTACGGTATCATATTCGCGGCCATTAGGAAGCAATTACTCGAGCACAAGTTATCTTTTATCCACCCTGATTCACATACAGATCGCTGCTTGCAAAGAAAGGATTATACGTAATATGTTTCCTTGATCGCAGCAAGAATGAATTCAACATCACGCGTAATCATCTCTTCAAAATACTAAATTTATATTTGTCTTTACATTCTGCATATATATATATATATATATCTATTTAGAACTTAAAATAAATTTTTTATCTTATATCAAAATTATCGAACGAATACACTTTTTACTCGTACTCGTAATAAGATAAAACATAGAAGATATATAAATTTATATTAATTAAAATGCAATTATGTATCTCAGGTAGATATTTATTTTTCTTTAAAAATCATTTTTCAGCTATGGCAAAATGTTATATTTATTTGTGCGCTTTTTTGCGTCATCCTGTCATCATTCGGATATGTTTTGTTTGTCTTCTACAAAAATTTTAACATCAGCGTTAAGAGTGACACATCGTATATCATATTGCTTTAACTAAAATGGACTAATCACTTTTTTGCAATAACACCAGTTCTACAATAAAATAAATTTATTGACATGTGTAATTTTACTTAATTATCTCTTAAAAAAGATATTAAACTTAATTAAACTAAACTTATTAAACTAAAGATGTTGAAAAAAGAGAAAAAGAAATACGTAGATATTATCGGACAAAGGACATTATCGCAATAAAAGGAATTGCCTCGTCACCCATGGCGCCGAGTAGACAATGAAGGTGAAATAGAAACATGGTCTGCTTGTATCGTCAGCTGAAACTAAACCATCGCGCAGCAAATCTTTAACCGCGATGAGAGTAAAACATTCCTTTACGGCCAAGTCTTTTGATTTGAATAGTAAGAGCGATTTTCCGTGCGAGAGGCTTGAAATGTAAAAGCCAACCGTTCATGGCTGCCGGTGTGACGCAAAAGAAAGTGGCGAATAAAGAATCTAGAGAGAAAGGGAAGAAACGAAAAGGCACCAGAAGGGTGTTAGATATCGCTACTTCGAATAGTGAGAAGAAGACGAGAGAGAGAGAGAAAGAGAGAGAGAGAGAGAGAGAGAGAGAGAGAGAAGGAGTAACATAATTGCTTTTGCAAAGGAGGTCACAAATTCACAGTCGGTCAGTACGGCTGAAAGCGTCCTTTCGAGCGTAAGATTTTTAATACGAAGCAGAGTGTCAGCTTCTGATTTTGAAAGCGTCAAAGATCTCGTCTCTCGAGTTCAGCCTTGCGTATTCCATCCCTTTCGGTTTTTCTTTCTCATGCGCTCCTGCGGCGCACGCCTTGTTGGCGTTACGCGGGCCCCAAACCTCTGGTTGAATATCGATTATCGATATTTATTGCCATGCGGTCAGCATGCATCGCCTATATATCCGACATTAAACGATCAAACAGCACGATGTACGATTTTCGGAGCCAGTTAGATATCGTCGAGTGCATCACCAATGATTGGAAGATGATTTTCACGTACTGATACCTAAGCTAATGGCGCTAAGGTCGGCTCCGAACAATACGTTGATACGATGGCATGATACCGTTTCGCTGATGTTGCTTCCTCAGCAACGTTGATATCTGCTTCGCTTTGCATTTGGCAGTAATAACGTCACGATGGTGTCACAACGGGATTTCATGTCACACATGCCCGTTAGAACGGACACCGTATTCGTACTTGTATCGAAACTGATGCGAAAGGTATGGCCTTTATAGAGATGGAATATCTATCGCATTATGAAAGAATTGAAGAGAACCCAGAGATAGCGTAGATAAGCGCGAATGGAGAGGTGTCATAATCTTTAACATTGCCATCGGCTGATTATGGAACTTTTGACGTCGCTCGGGGCGACGTTGCGCTTCTTTACGAGAGGGGCCGACTAGAGATGGCGGAAGCAAGAAGTTTATACGCAAAATTTCACAGTAATGGGACGCATTTTTTATCAAAATATCATAGTCTCGGTTATTTCTGCTCCACCCGCCCTGTATCTGATGTCAAACAACGAGATATGAATGTTTACGACGCGGCTTCTCGAAAGAACCGTAATTTACTGGTTGCATTTTGTAAGACGTCGTGCTCCGCGGCTGGAAACCGTCTAAAACCGTATGTCTTATGTGCCGTATTCTTCTTGCTCGTAAATGCAGACCGTCCCAGCGGCATCGCCCTTCCCTTCCTCCGGGCTGTCACGGGAAACGTTTTGTCTAGCTATCGAATAATACGCGCGAAATGTGCCGAACATAATACCCGTGTAACGCAAACATTACGTTTACGAGAAAGTTTAGAGAAGAGAGATGCGAAAAAGGTGATCGGCGCTCCATTCAATTTCAAGTTGTCTGTTCGCTCCAAGAGTTCGTTTTATCATCGTACGGCATGATTTTTACTCGTATCTAAGAAGGAGAAAGAATTCGCGAGGGAGCTTCGTGCCTGTTACTTGTAAAGTTTTAACTTGATTTCCTGGGCAGTTTCTTGATGTCTAATGGGCGAGTTTCAAACTCAGTAATCACAATTGCATTACTTAATCGATATAAATTGATTCCCACTTCAATATGTCATTTTCGAAGAAACCGATGCGGAAGCGAGAGGGAAAAAGTAGAGGATGGAAACTTAAACCAAGTAAGTTTAAAGGGGTGTGAAGTTTGTAAACCCTGTAATAAAAGACGATATAAGTTTATAAAAACAATATTGTACGTACGCTAAACGTTTACAAAAAACGCGCGTAAAATGTCGCATATGCGTTGAATTATTAAATAATACATAATAATGCTGTGTAATTATAATATTATTACTCACGTTATTTTACAAAATGTTTGAGAAACAGTTATTTCAAATATTTTTTTATGATAATTAGAAAAGTAATGAAAAAGAAAGGAAGAAAGAGAAAAGAGAGAATTTTACCTTCCTCAACAGATATATAAACAAGCAATACCGCGGAAATATTACAAGAAATGAAGAAAAATTTATAAGAAAATTTTTAAATATTTTATAATAATAAATTTTTAAATTTATGTAAAATAGAATAAAACTATTCATAATCAAAAATATCAAGATATATAATACATCATTTTTATTATTTAAATTATCAATAAGATATATTTCAGAATTTTCCTTAGAATCATTTTGAATTTTCATTAATAATAAATACTTAAACACATATTTTAGTTTATATTTATAATTTATATCATACATGACAATTTATGTAGAACATATAATCGACAAAAATTTTTCAATCAAAGAGAGAGAAAGATAAAGAAGTATATCACTCCGTACGATTTCATATGAAAGCGTAAAATTGCTGTCCAACACGAGGATATGACACAAACGGATCAGATTTACAAGTGAAATCCGTATCTCGAGATATCTTTTCCTGGCGACAGATAGATTCGTGGACGAAGAACGGTGCGCGCGAAAAATATACGCGACACCACGTAGGGAAAATAAATTAGGTTCCTTGGAAACGAATCCGGGAACTGAAGACAGAGTCAATTATCGAGGACCCCGCAGTTCTCGAGAGACTGTATCTTCATAGAATATTCTCAAATCTCGATGGAGGTCTTAGCTTTCGAACAAGCAGGATGATTCAAATATCATTTAAAAAAAAAAAACGTGCTAGTATAAGACTGATTTTATAATTATATTTAAATGTTATTCTAAGAATAAAAACTGAGAATTCTAATTAGACAATTTATTTTTGCATTTTTTAGGAACTGTGTCAGCTTATCATTTAAAACACGAGCGCTCCGCTTTAGTATTTCACTACATAGACAGATATGAAATTGGTCAAAAAATAATTTCGAGAACTACATTTCTATGAAAGATTGAAATTTAGGTCGCGTCTATCTGCTTGCATCCGATATGCTACGTTTGATTGTGGAGTCTCGTACAATTGTAACCAGAGACAATTGTGATGCGGTGTCAAAGTGACACAAGTACAAAAGGACAAGCGAGGTTGAGCTCCTATCTGTAGCAGGATTCTTGTACATGATATCATATTACAATCGTCTATTGATCTGTTCAACGGTACGGATTATTCTTTGCTTGAAACTAAAATATATAATAAGACAGTTTTAAAGAATCTCAAATAATTTTAGCGGACAAAATAAATATATTTTGTATGTCGTTTACTCATATACTCATTACTCATTTATTAGATAGACATCTTGTTTGTAGACGAGCTCGACGAGTGAGAAGTAACGCTAGTAAGCGACTAGAAATACGCTGAGATGAAATCCCGTTACAGCACGTGGACTTGACAGCTTCTTGTTCGTCTCGTCGTTATAAATTTAAGATGCATCCACATCTGTGCGAGCGGCGTGAGGAAGTAGGGCAGCAGTCGCCGTACCCCTTATCTGATTTTTGCGGGGGCAACGTCCATTTTATGCCCTCGTATTTTCCGCCTCGACGTGGTAATCAGAAAGATCTATAGTTACATCGCCACTGAAGTTCTATCCAACGTTATGTACGTCCCGCGATAAATAGACGGCCGAGGGCGGTTACACCATTACATCGAAATGAATTATCATCATGCCGACGTCCACGCTGCGCCCGCGGTTTATGTGTGTGTGTGTGTGTGTATCATGATCGCGCCGAATTGAAAAACAAATCACACGACGAGCTTAAGCGCCGCAAGCTTAAGCGAAAAACGCAAAGAAACAAGAGGAAGAAGAAGAGCTGAATCGATCGGGGAGAAATAGTCTCATCTCTCGTGAATGAAAAAATGTTTGTATTAAATCTCTTAGAATCCGTAGGCGGTTCGGAAATTAAAACTTTAAGCCGAGCTTACGTTTCTGACCAATCAATCACGAGGCGGCGAAGCGTAGCCTGAAATTTTGAGCCGCTTCGTCGTCGGGGAAGATTAAATGCTCGTTCAGGAGAAGTGCACACCCTCCTTTCAAGATCTCGTTCCGTCAGGTCAAGGAGAAATCTAATAAAGATCTACTCACGAATCTTTAGTCACTGAAATCGATCGAAAAGCCACCCATTTAATCTCACCGCTCTCGATACGCCGATATGCAAAAGAGATATCGTTGTAAGACGTATGCAAACTATATACCACACCGGTCAAGATTGCTTCGTTTGATGAATGAACCTCGCTCACGCTGTCGTGTGTGAATAAATGCTACGAGGATCATCCTCTTCACGTTGTTATCGGCTATCGCATTACCCGTTTTCAACCGCGATGAATCCCACAAGCAGATGTCGAGCCCGAAAGAACACGAAGAGCTCTGCGCGTAAGTAATTACGAGATGTGCACAGCGGAACCCTTTTCCAGATTCGTGCAACTCCTGGGACGTTAGAGGTGCACTTTTCGCAGAGATCGATCCCGTATCCTTACTCGTCTGCAACACGGAAACGCTTCTTCCCTGATAAATTTAATTTACATCGGGTTAACTTTGGAACAGACAGCGTACTCTAACTTTCCTCCAAGCGCAATTGACGATTATATCTAGTCGACGGGGATTCTCAGTTTTTCTCAAACAAACTTCGAAATTAAATAAAAGAAATAAACATATTAAGAAAGCCTATATATATAGAATTAAAAACTAATTTTCTTTGATATAATTTCCTACAAATTGGATTCGTACCAATTGGTACGCATTTAAAAAAGAAAAAAATCGCTCTAAAGTCTTCTGTTATCTGAGAAATTTTCTAATTCGTATAATTTGAATTAATCATTCATTTAATCGTTAATTACATTCTTACAAGTACAGCGTGCCGTAATAAGCGATACAATCTGCAAACAGGCAAAATTTTTCCACGGCGCGTGTACAAAATTTTTTTGATCAGTCACGTGAAGCTCACTTAACTTTCACCCCTAACGAGGTGAAAAGTACGTGGAAGCGCGCGTTAATTCAACTCCTATTCTTGCCGGATCTCGCCTGCCGCTTCCTCATTCGGGCGACAATTTTTCCGTTCGCATTAGCCTGCCGGAAAAAGCAATAACGTCTCTTTATCTCGACACCGCGAGAGCCGTGAACCATCTTCTCTACCGCGCGAATATTTTATTCCTTCTATTCTCGGGAGTCCCCGCAGTTTCCGTTTTCTTTACACTACTCGCTCCGAATATTCTTTTCTCCTATTTCGTTTACCGCATACGGTACTTTCGTGCTGGCTCTCTCGTACGCGTATTTTTCACATGCACGTGTGTACGCTATCAGAGTTGTACGTGACAGCGTTTACCATCGGGTCGGGTTTAAATCAATAATCCTGAAGACGGTGACATGAGACAGTTTGCTGGTGTAGTTAGCGAGGCAATGCAAGTTGGAAACGTCCACATCTAACCAAGGTAATTGCAACATTAAATTCAATTTGCCTACCGGCGCCCGTAAGATATGCTGTACGAAATTGCACGAGTTCTTGACAAAGTTGATTCTGTGACATCCGCATAAGAAGAGAAACAAGGAATTTATAATTATGTATTTATTCCATATATCAGAATTGTCACAAGTTTCAGTTGTGTGCTTTCAGTGCTTTCATGACTATAACATCAATATTAATTATCTCATGATGTAAAAGGCAACTTCCTCATAGGCACATTGACTTTAATTAATTGGAAAAAATTATTCTTATCTTTCTATTCTAGAAATATAGTTAACATAAAGCAATTCCGTGCATTAACGATAACACAATAACCATTGTCTCCCGCTTATTTTACAATAAATGGTATCAGTTGCTCAAATAAATAAACTCTTATACCAACTCTTATTTATCGTTATTTTTAGGACGTATTAAAATACGTTATAACGTTTGGCTGCTCAATTTCCTATTTAAACAAGATTAGTGCGCAATTATCGCTGGTCCCTATTGAATGTGCATATCTTAGTGTGCTTATGGCTTTTACCGGTCTCGAAAACAGGAAGCGTAAAGTTTTCATAATAACGCATCCTCTCCGTTAGATAGGGAGACCCAATTGCCACAGGATGCACACAGGGTCCGTCGGCACAAAGGTCCGCCTTTTTTCCTGCTTCAACCGCATCTACACGGAACAGCGAACGCTTATGCGAACCCTTACCCGCAGGGGAATAATTTTAGAAAAGATTTCCTCATTCAAAGGATGGGATAAACCATTTTAAACACTTTCCGTGAAACAAGAGAATAGAGAATGTTTCAGCTTTACGGCGAACGAGGGCCCGCCGGGCCTGAGATTAATCGAAACAGTAGCGAAACTGTATTCATTATGCAAAACTAAACGCAATATATTACGTTTAATCGCGACCGAATTCTTACCTTGTGTACCTTCCCCGAGCGTTACATTTCAAAGACTAGAGACCGCGCATGTGATACGCGTGTGTGCGTGCGAGCGAATGTATATGTCAAAAACAACTAGAAATTAGTCCAATTTCTTACCGGAACGCGTTTATCTTCTTTAGAAAACCATACATCTTTCTAAGTAGAACGGCGAAAAGTTTTGTGGAAAATCAGTATTCCCCCGAAAAAACGAAGAGCGTGAAATGTCAAGACATGTAAATTATAATTTCGTTTTGCATTTAAGTATATTGTAAAGTTTGGTTTTAATTACATGCATTGTCATTTACAGCGGACGTAACGCTGAAATACAACAGCGTCTTGTATACAATGTTGGATAATGAGTGTATAATGAAAACATATGCAAGGTATTAGTATATTCTTACGACATACTACAGTTACAGTATCGTGAGATATCATAATTAAATCTAAGTTTTCATATATTCCAATTATTTTTACTTTTTTATTTATGTAGAAATAAAATTCTACATTCCAGCGTGATAAAATAATTTATTTTGTTTGATAGAGAAACATATACCAAATATTCGTGAAACGAGGAAGCCTTGTTAATAAAATGTTTCTCGGAAAATGTGTCCAGGCCGGTTATTTTTGTGCAGGCATGCGTAAAATATTGCATTCACTTTTCAAAGCAGACTCTATATTGTTCCATATAGCAACGTATAAATGGGTAGCTACGATTACATAAAAATCGTTTGGTATGGTGTACACCTAGCTAATATACTCCACGTGGATTATTACTTTTATTTTCATCATTCGAGCACCCCCCTCGTCAATACTGATCCAAATGAACGAATTTTGCCGATATTAAATTTACGAGCTCTTTATTAAAACTTTTGATGACATATAAATTTAGTGTAATGAAATTGAATTTCACAAGCGAAGCATTATTGCTCTTGTGGATTTTGATATATACACATCATATCAAAAAGCATTCATTAAAGCGTACTTGTTAAACATATACGAAGTTTGATAATATCCTTTCTCATGTTCAGTAATTTTAATAATATAGCAAATACCGATATAGAACAAATTTGCGATAATAAAATTCATGTTAAAAAAATAATTCTAGTATGATTCTATTATGTTGTATAAGCAATACATTGCTATACATACAGTTGTCGATAAAAATTTTTAATGTGAATTTCAGAAATTGATGTATAAGTTTTTATAAGATATTTTCACGTTTTTATAATAATGAAAGAAATGAATAAACCAACGGGTTCTGCATAGCTGAAAAATATCATCTTGCGTCGAGTTAGCGTGCGAAACTGTTTTTCGGATTCATCCGGTGTCATTTCCCGGCAATCTGCCTGGTCGTGCAAATACATATTTTTTCGTCCTGGTTGGGCTAACTTTGCCAGAGAGCGGAGAGCGAACCATCGACGATGCAATTTATATCGCGTGAACTACGACCATTTTGAAAAGCGGCGTATGCAGTAAGCCTGTGATGCAATAAAAACTTTAACGTGGGATATTACATGCGCGTTTGAATCAATTTTTCTCGCAAACTTGGGACGCTCTTTTCTTGTTTCAAACATTTTTGCGTCTTCCGAAGCCCCCCCACTTTATTCGCATAATATGCTAATATCTCAAGGGATGCAGATATTATCGAGCTGGGACGTGTCCGTATTCATCGAGCGCGGAAACATGAAGCGTATCACCGTTCGCAGGAATTGCCCGACCGATCGGAACTTGCACTTTGAATGTCCTTCGGGGTCGAATGATGATTACGACCGAAGGATCACTTCGCTGCGGTGGAATGTCAATTAGGCAAATGTGAGAGAATTTCATCGCGATCAAGTCTGTTGGGAATATATCAAAACATTGATTTACGTAATTGCTTAGCTACTTCCGATAAAATATGAAGATATTTTCATTATCATATTTAATAATTATATCAAATACTTAATCTCTATAAAGGAAAAGATGTGAAAAAATTAGATCACTTGACTACGAGAAAAAAATATTTATTTATTTTTTTTTTTTTTGTAGTCAAGTAATTCGCTTTCTGCTACATTTTTTTTCCAATTCTATCCTGATTACACTAACGGAATAAGTCTGCGCGGGCAACGTCGCGCAGGACGACGAGTGCATCACTTGATACGCGCTGCCAAAAAGAAAACTCAAAAATGCTACGAAAGGAGCTGCAGTGCTTTCACCGAGGTTCGCTTGCTGATCGATGGTTGTAACACCGTCGAGTAGCATTGGAGGGCTTGTGGACGACGCGGCGCTTTGTGAAAACGTTCATATTTCTCGTTTGGGGATATCGTGGTCTCATTGAACTCGGTACGGTGATAAGTCCGACGAAGAAACGAGGACATCGAGCGTAGGCAGGAGATAAGTATACGAGGGGAGATCGAGCTACCCTGAGGTCGGTCAGGTCCGAGCAACGCCGTGGCGATGACAGCGCGATATGTCAAACCATTGTCCCCCTTCGTTCTCTCGTTATGACCCTCTTGTCGTCACCGTTCTTCTTCGCACCACATAAGACCGGTGAACTAACTATGCAAGCTGCTGTTTGAGACAATATCATTACGTTTCAATTTCCAATAAGATATGTGTGCGCCATATCATTCGCACAATGGCGCAACTAAACGAAAATAATCACTGAATGGTCCCTGATATATGTAAATTAATTTGTATCAGAAATTTCCTAAAAATTCTTTTTGTTGTTGGATATTGCATATCCAAGAAGATGTTTTAATTAAATTTTCTGAAAAATTTTATTTGTTCGTGTAACGTACATTTAAGGTAGACTTAATCTCAAAAAATTAAACTTTATAGTTTGCGTTCTATAATGTATAAGGATTTATAGTTTTATTAGAAATGTCAATTGCCGCACTTCTTTGTTCATGCAAATTTTAGTATATGTACATATAAAACGTGCAAGAATACGTATATGTATACTTCCAACTCAGAAGTCAGATTTCTCACGGGTTTTTGGTAAGGAGCGAATAAATTCGTTGAACGGCTTTTGCTCGCGTTTTATTTCTTCCACGAATCTCATCTACAAAGCTTTTCACCCTTATTTCCACAATGAGCTCGTTTCCTTTTTAAAGGAGAGTAATTTGGAAAATATGACTTCCGCGGTAAGTTTTTTGAAATAACACAAGCCTCATAAAAGGTTAGTCAGCGCTGGGACCAGCGTATTTTTCGAGCAATAAATAAGGAGCAGCTAGTTGCTTAGAGATACACGGCGGTGTCTGAAAAGTTTCGACGAGCAGCGAAATGGCCCGTGGTAGAAGTACCGCATTGATTCCAAACTGAATAAATGTATATATGCATACGTTAAAGATCTACATACGGCTCCCGCAAAAACAAAAATAAGTTTCTGCAACTAACCGTTTTCATCGCAACGATACAAATTTATTTTCGCTAAATTAAATTTTGGCAAGGTTATTAAATTATAAAGTATGATAGTATGAAGTATGAAGTAATCTCATAAACTTATTATATAAGTTTATATAGAATATTGTTGCGTTGCGGCTTTCAAGTATTCAACCATGGAAATTAAATCAATTGAATTGCAAGCAAGCCATTTTATTTGATTTTTAATAAATTTGGCACGAAAGAAAATTGACAATAATAATCCATTAGACAGTGTAATCGGAAACGCATTTATAGCGCATGAAAGTGTAAAAGCCAGTCTAGCTCTTCTGTTGGCAGGAAACGAAAGTTAGATCGAACAAAGCAATTATAGTCTTGAAGTCGCTTCGTGCACTACCTGAAAGTTTTAACCGCATCTGGTATTCATCCGAGGAGACGTAATAAAGGAGAGAGTAAGACGAGCAGCATGCTTCGAGAAGTTGCAAAAGTTTCCGTTCTCTCGTCGCGTCGGCTTAAAAAGTCACCGATTGTCGATCATTGAACGTCGCGTAATATTTGCTAACTTTGCGGAAGCGTATCTTTGTTACATATTTACCAAAGTAAAGCGACTTGTGTGCACGCCAAAACACACGTTCGTGAGCAAAGCATCACGATGTTGTCTACTTGAAATTGCGGCGGAAGGTGCGGTGCTTGTTCTACCGTAAAACTTCCTTAGCCCTCGAAGCGTTATTAATTTTACGTAAAATAATATTACAGTGCTGCAGCAATTTAGTCAAAATATTATAATTACGATATTTCACTTGGCAAATTGAATTGAAGTATAGTTTTAAAATCTTAAAATCCATTTATTAAAATTTATTGGCGATGATAATTGGAATTAATAATAAATCCTGAAATTTATTAAGCAATACTATTTTTAGTAATACAACATAATATATTTAAGCGTCTCGACAAAGGAGCATGTTAATTTTGGAAACCACTAAGGCCACATGAGAGCCCCTTCGCTTTAAAACATTATAATTATATTTTCCACGAGAAACCTCGAGGTAAATGAAAGTTAAATCAAAGTCTTGGCTCGAGGCACAGTGGTCGAGGAAAATGTCGACAGAGCGGATGTTGAAAGTCTTCGCTGTAAGCTTTGTATCGGTCTTACTTATAACACAAGATACGAAATACTAGATATACGAAAGATAGAATAGAAAATAGAGAATACGCATGTTGATGCAACGCTATTAGTACAAAATATGAAATTGAATCCCTCCAAAAATATTGAAATTATGCGAAAAAGTACGACACGCAGCACTTAAAATATTAGTCTGAAATAAATTCACAGTGTTTCAAAATGTCATTTCAAAATGTCACATTTATTTTAAAACGCTGAGAATATTTATTTTATGATCGTACCAAAATAAAATATTCCGTTCCTAAAGCAGAGTCATTTGCAACATTGCGCTTCATTTTACGATGACTTTACATCCATGTAATGTGTATGAATAATTATTAGTAAAAGCAAGTAGTATTAAAACTAATACTCTTAAAGATCATTATTTTTCGTATATTATCCATTAATTGTACAGGAGAATTTTTGGGAAATAACATCGAGCGATAGAACACTAAAAGCATAGAGATACTAAACCGCAGTGTCGTAGCAAAAGTTTGTGATGCAGCAGTCGCAGATAAAGGTAGCTATTTGTTACAATTAGGTTCTCTTCTGCGGTGCAGACGGTGAGTCCCCAGGTTGCACTTGCTCACTTCACCTCCGGCACTTCTTGTCACCGTCCTTGCACCCTGCGCCCTCGTATGCATTCAAGCATCTCCGTCACCTCGAGCGTCTCAAATGGAATTACGTGAAATGGCGGTCGCGTTTTCCCAATATTCGGCAGCATCCTCATTCCCCATTGTGTGTTATCAACGTTGAGTACGTGCATATAATTGCTGAGTGTCGAGAACAACTCCTTCAATAGGGTGCAGTTTATTCTTCAAAATGTTGTCGAAACATACGCAATTAATTTCTAACAAAGGAGAATTGAAAAAGAGAGAGAGAGAGAGAGAGAGAGAGAGAGAGAGAGAAAATAATGTTCCATTCATGATATATTCATCCCTAGATTATATTTATTAAAGAAAATATTGGAATATAATAATGATCTGTTATTATTCGCAAATAAAATGCTTCTTCCTCTCGATTCTCTGAAATCTTATATCCATAAATCGTCGCGTATCTATATAGATATAGGAAGTTTATTGTTATCATGAGAAGAAATTACGGCAATATGGATAATGATATCCTTTTACTCGATAAACTTGAATAAGCTGAAAATACAACATATTAATTAATGTAAATTAATGTAAATTAATAATTTTATTAAATATTATAAATAACATCTTTAAAAAAAGTATGCTAAAATAAGGTTATTTCTTTTATATCTTCGGGTAAACGCTTTCAGTAATCTTTTCAATAATGCTTCTCTGCTAACCCAAGCTTCTTTGCTAGTCGCTGGACATATCGGCTTTCAGCTCAAAAGGCTCAATTGGCTTCGGCCCCGAGCTTCCTCACACCACAGCATTCATAGGATCATATCTGTCTATATTCATGAGCAATACCAATACGGAACCGAGGAAGATGCAAATGTCGTGCGTTTCCGCCCCAAGATCCGGGTACAATTTTCGCGGAGCCCAAGGGAGGACATACGTTTCCTTTCCTACGTCCGAATATATATTATAATGGAGCGTAAAGAAGGATTCCTTTCCTCTGCAGATTCGATTCCGCACTCAAATGCAAAATTTCCTATCCGGCACATTTTTACGATTGTATTTAGAATTATCGAATAAACGTATTATATTTTATCACAAAAATTTGATGACAGATATTTCATCTTCATATATTTTAAGTCATTAAGTTTTTCTCACTAAACGCTGAGTCGATTTATTACATCACTGACTTGTTACAAGAGAAAATATTGAAAATAAAATGCATATTTCATCTGTCACGGATATTTCAAGTTATATGAAATATATTTATTTTTCGATTTAGTTATCGTACGAACTGCAAAGTTCGTCCAACAAAATTCGGAAGTAAAAATTTTCTCAAGCGTATTTGGCACTGACACTGAAGACCTCAAACACTGTCACTCGACTGAGAAAAATACAGGTACCGCTGACACAGCATTGAATATGTTTTCTCTCTATAGAATTCCGAATAAAAATGTTCGCACGTAGTTTCTGTCATACAGCAAATCGTCGAAAGAATTAACGATATTTCATAGGTTTTTTTATTTCGTTGCTTTAAACTTGTAATCTAAAAATATTAGACTCATAACTTTTAATAAAAATGGATATAATGTATGGCTGCTGAGTGTAAATCAATTTGCTCCTATCTAATATCTGAGTAACTAAATTGATTTTCAACTATCGTATACTGTCTTCAATAAATTTATTTTTCTTTGATATAACTCGACGTATATTGAATTTTATTATTCGACAAATGATATAGAATTGATGTGGGATTGTGTGATGTGTAGAAATATAAATCATGATAAAAGATACCTCAAAAATGGGTAACTACGTTGCCAGTCGCTATCGCAAAGCTCTGAGATGGGTGAGATAACGTTACCTATAATAACAGGAAAACTGGAAACTGGTATTGGAGTAATCTCCTGTTCAGGAAATTTATCCGCCATCTCGGCAGCTTCCGCCTACATCGCTCTTTCCAACTCCCTGTTCGGCTTCGCCATTTTGCCAGGATTAATACTTACGTCCTATGGTACAGCTTGCTGAAATTTACTGCAAGATAAGACCGGCAAAATAGAGCTGTACGTATAGTTTAGATCATATTATGCCGATATGGTATCGTGTCAAGATTAAATCGTATTTAGATAACGTAGCTGCACGGTCGAGAAGAAGCTTAGCAGAAATTAATATTACATTGTATTTATTTCGACGATACGCATGTAAGACAACGGCATGAAATATGTAGTGTTAAAATATATATGTAGAGAGAAAGCGAGAAAGAGAGAGAGAGAGAGAGAGAGAGAGAGAGAGAGAGGAGACAGTACATCTTAATTATAATAAATGTCAATAATTTTGCAAAATTGTTTATATAAGAAATAATGACCTCTCGAAAGGGGAATGGCAGAGCGATTAATTTCCAGCCAAGTGGCTTAATAAACCGTGTCATCCAGTCAGAGAAATTATCGGGCATGCTAGGAATTTAATTGAATCTCAACCGTGCAATTTCTGCCTTCTGGATCTGGAGAAGACGTGACAGATCCGTCATCTAACCGTGGCTTAAGAGAGAATGTAAAAGAGTATGCTGGATTATAAATCAGTAATACGACTCTCCTTTCACTATGATCACACGATATTCATGTCTATGTTTAGAAAACCAAACAAGTGAAAGCACAAAGGAAATTGTTACCAACATATTTGGATTTGCGTCAAATATTATTTCGCTTTTGTTGCATCTGAACCATTGTGACTTTTGGAAAGAAGAATTGTAAACCTTCTTTAATGTCTACGTCTCGAATGTTAAGTATCCTTCATATTTTTTGAAGTCTGATATACTTGAAGAATTATTATTACAGAAAAGCACAGAATTTATCAACAGAAAGTATTATTATGCCCACTTGGATTGTTCAAGTGTCGTAGTATTCTCGTATCATCTTGGATGAGCGGAAAGAGAGAGAAATAAGTAGAGAAAAGGAGACGAAAGGATAGAGAAGAAGAGAAAATTTCTACAGAAACGTCGGCTATGATGTTCGACGGTGATATTTGCCATCGACGTATCGACGTTACACTCTGCCAAGTATAGAACAAGTATAGAATTATGAAGCTCATATGCTGGTGCTTTTACTCAATATTATCCTTACAAAAAATGAACTTAAGACGAAAAAGCAATTGAGAAATACGAGTTTATTAAAATAACATGAGCGAAGATCTTACAATTAGTTTCAAATTAAATATTTTATACGCTGTATGTCATATTATTATCGCATATGATATTAAAAAATATGAAAAATATGCGAAGACAACACATATCGAATACGAGACAAAATTTTTAAAGGTATATAAAAAACTTTGAAATAAATTTAAAATTTATACAGGATAAATTTATATTATAAAAGATACGAAATTAACTCAAAAAGATCGTAAAAGCAAACAAAATATATTAATACATGAACCGCGCGTATGGGTGACTACGCAGCTGTCGATAAAAGTACCCTCCAGCTTGAAGTAGCACGTTCAGAAAAGCCGAACAACGCAGAAGTGTGTGATAGAGTGGTATCGTAAATGTATACACAGGCTATGAAGCCCGTGTAACCAACGATCTCATTGGGTAACATAGAATGTATGGCGGTGGCTTTTATGTGTATCTTATAGGGAGATATCCTACTTTGAAATTTCTATATTAGTACAGACGATAGCACAAATAATCTAACTATATATCATCCTGTTCGGAGAAAGTTCGGAAAATTCTAGAGACTCCTCGATATTTTATTCTCCGTATTTATTCCACCTTCATTTTGTGTGTGTTTCCACAAATTCTTTACATTTCCACGAAATTGTCAATTCAAATAGTTTACTTCATCCGATCCCGATGCAATTACTTATCCATTAATCTTACAATATTGTCACGCTGAAGCTACGGCAGTGCCGTATCGATTTGTTGATTTCGTGCAATGCTGGCGCGAGACATTTTTGCATATGCCTTGAACCTACGGTAGCCGATATCGGAAATCTACAGGGAAAATTTCGCTCGCGTTCGTTTTTATCATGGAATTATTTGCCGCGCGCTCATCCTGGTCGTTGCACTTCGCGAGATGCAACTCGCGCGAAAAATAGCAAGAATGTGACAGAGGAATGTGACAAGCGTTCGCATCAACGCGATTCAAGATCCAAATTGCAATTTAAGTGCATGAATAGCTACAAACGTCTAAAGAGCGGATTGAAGATTCACCGGCACGGCGGCGTCGTGTCGGTGCATTTCGAGGAAGCTATGCGCAAATTGATCATTAACTCTCAGATCGTCGTCGGTCGTAATACTGACGAGAGTTGTACGAGCGTTTTTGACCAACGGCGAGGAAAACGACGGAGAAAGAGGCTCCGAGAGAAAAAGACGGAAGTAGAGAACGCCGCTGAAGAAAGAGCGGGATTCAATGAGATGATTTTGATAGTCGCGACCATTTGTTATGATGTGTATGCTACGTTACATTTACGTTTTCCTTTGTGTCCCTATCTGGCCTATGTGGTCTTCGTGCCAGGCCTGAGAAGCCGGTTAAATTGACGGGAAGAGAGTCCCAGGATCGGCGATTTGAACCGGTGTGGCCTCTTATAGGAGGAGGTTCGCGGTGCTGATGGCGGGCGGGTAGATTGGTACGAGGATGATGGGAGAATGGGGAGAACAGAGGAACGGCAGGGAAATGGGCTCGGCTGTCACATACACGTACTCCCCGGAGCTGCAAACTGATAGTGGACAGATACTGCGCATTCGTGGCGCACGGTTAGAATTAATTGCCAATGTTTGGCCCGGTACGTGGATATTGGGATGAATGTTCGTTAGCGGGCACGGTTCCCCCGGCATTATCCCGACAGAACGAGTTATCCCGTCAGAGCGGTACTTATGTTGGCCCTGATGCCCGAAAACGAGCATCGTGTCCGCTGATAATAGGACTACGGTCGTTAATCATGGAACGCGATCAAAAAAAAAAAAACAAAAAAAAAACCAGTGAATCGGATTTCGAATGGTGGAAAACGTCCGCTGATAAGTACATTCGATAGGCATGTACCGTGTACATGGTGGTCTAATGACTACAACACATGACTTTACCGTTCGGAAATAACATTTCGAGTAGGTAGTGTAAACGGCTATTGTTTGAACAGATGCACTACCTGTTTCGATGCATACACGTCTATTGCATCGATAGAAATAACATTTGCACGGATGTTACATGTATCGATTTCTATGTAACAATTAATAATTCAATAGCTTATCAGCAGATAAAGTGAGTGCTTGATTATTATTAGAACTAATTAATTGATTGTCATTTTCATTGTTTATCTTATTATGTCTTCCATCAATGTGGTGCCGACAAGTTGTTTTCAAATGACCCCGCGCGATGAGAATGTGCAGTATAATGTAATGAGGTTCTGCAGTTGACGTAATCGCGCGTGATGATGGTACGAGAATTGCCAAATACCCCCGCTAATCGTAACACGCCGGACTACAACGACGTAGGCAGATTCTCGAAGCGATTAGGCTCGCACGCGCGTCATCCTTTTCCCCTTCATGACGTAGGGAAATTTCAGCTAGATAATGCGCACGGCCGAATCTAATGCGCGGCCAATTTAGAAGTTAACGACCATTACCTTGTACTCGAGGATTATCTTAATGTGGCATTTCAGGAAGGTGTATTCTTCGAGCCAGACGGTAGCGAGCGAACGTTCGGCCAACTCGCGCGCGTGCAGACGCGACCAGACGCGGGCGAACGCGCTTTCTCGCGCGTGTGGAGAAAGTGGACGCCTTAGAGACGGAGACACCCCCGCGACACCATAGACCGTGGAAACGATTATTGCCCCGGGCAATAAAACGTAACTACTTCCTTCCGTGGTGCGGTAAAGTGCGACAGTTTTGTAGTCGCCCTCGGTCCCCAACGGCTCGGTATAATGGTAAGTGAATGAAGTCCACGCCCAAGCGCGCCGCGGTCGGTTTTAAATAAAGAAACCGCGTGGAGTAACGTGATTTCTCGTTGCGACGAGCCACGAACGAGGGAGAAAAAAAAGAAGGAACCCGCTTTTATCTTCACTCGAAAGCTCGTCGGACGACGTCGACGACGACGACGGCAATACCGTAATTGCGTCGTGATCCACGTTAATGTGCAATAATTGGCGAACGTGCACGATGTCTTTCCAGTCGAACGCGAGCTTCGAATTTTCTGTCGCGCACGGAACGCAATCCGCCCCCTGCAGATCGGAATTCTCAAAGAAATTCCGTAGACGAAGACGAGTCGAGCTTTTATTTTCGGATGCGTCGTTGGCACGGGATATCCGATCGACGTAAGTATCCAATAATACGGACGTGATTTACGGAATGCAAGTATATACGTACATACCGCTTATATACTACGCTACTAGCATTTAATCCGGTGAAGAATATGAACTGCGCGTAAGACTGTAAAAAACGAAATCCTCTCTTCTTCTTCTTCTTTTTTTTATCTAAATTAAAATTTCCATTCTATGTAGAAGAAAGATAAAGTTTATATCTAAAGCGCTACTTAAACTTTAAGTAAATTGCTAGGTAAATCTAAACTTATGGTGTCGAATAGAGATATAACCGAAAGGATTCCCGCGAAGTATCTTCGCCGTCGACGGCATTCTTATCTTTCGCACTTATCCTTTATCATTTCGAAACTTCTAAACTTCATCCTTCGTGCAACTCTGTCGCCGATGTAAATGGCATCATTTACGAATTATCTGGAACTTACCTGAAATTGAAGAAAAATATTGTTTCACATTCTTTTTTAATAAATGTGGAATAACTTCGAATCGTTATTTATCATGAGAGAAACTCAGCGGCCACAAAAAATACAGATATAACCTGCGTGCATACGATTCTTATATAAACAATAAATAAAATTGCACTAAAACTATGTGTTTTTATAAGAGTTTTTCGCGAAATGGAATTACAACATAACGGCTTTATCAACGCAGATTCTGTTAAGTAGCTTATGTTACTTTAAATATTCAACAAGAGGCGATTGTAACACATCGCTAGAGAAGAGATGATAAAAGTAAATCGACTTTCTTTATAGAGTTTCACTCAGCGAATTTTTCCGTCAATGTATCAGCTAACAGGTATTGTGCGAAGGGACTGTATAATGCTGCGATACAAAACGGAAAAGTCTTTAGAATTTCCCTTCCGATAATACTTCGCATTTCCTATTTAAAGCATTTTATGTATTAGAGTGAAGGTTGAAAGCAAGAAATATCTTGTTTATAAGTTTATATGCTCTACTAGAAACCATCAAGTTAATGAATGTCGAGGAACAAATTATTTTTAGAATACAAAATGATATTCTTTTCCTCCTCTCTCTCTCTCTCTCTCTCTCTTGCTCTCCTCCTTTCTCTCAAACCACATTATTTAATGAAAAATAAAATCAGAATTTTGAATTCTGTAATTGATAAAAGTCGAAACTCTAGTGAATTACATTGATTATATGATCGTACTTTAGAATATGTTTGATACGAGAAGAGATTATTTTCATATGAATGTTAATTAATATAAATAGATAAACTTCTCCATTGTCAGAGTATCTAATTGTATATATATATATATATATATATATATATATATATATGTATGCGCTGGTATACGATTCCACTTCCAGCGCAAGAAATTACACGAGCCATGTGCAACCGTTGCAGCCGACTGTGTTTCGTCTTCGTGCTCATAGACGTACAAAGTTTCGCCTCTTCGTCGTAACAGTACGTATCGTTCCAACTGTAGGTTATGACTCGTGCCAGGACACATAATTAATCTGTCAGTTATGAGGGAGTAACAGAATGAAAAGACAGGAAGGAGAGACTGGTGTATAATGGCTGAAGTGTCGGGAAAGAAACAGCATCGGCCGCTGGCAAGCTACTTACAACTTCACCTGCTACTTCCTAACGAGAACATAGATACACAACATAATAAACGGTAATCGTGAGATGCGCATTAGAGAGAGCTTTGCACGGATCCCACAGACTTTATTTTCCCCACAAATGAATATCGCGCACTTTGAAGCGTCGTCTCCATTCTCCTTTTTGCCTTCGGCTTTCGGCTTTTGTTTCTGTGAGTTACAAAATGATCTCCGTAAATCTATCAGTGAATTCTCGCCGAGCTAATTCGGAATGAACACTCTATGATTCTGGCTTGCGAAATTCTTTTCATTCGCGACCAAGCGAGGTAAAGTGCAACGAAGGAATCTCGTTTAACTTCGTTGCCACATCAAAGGCGAGAACCCATATTTGCCGAAAACTCACTCGTGATGGATTTGCAAGTTTATTATATTACTACAGGAAATTATTTGTTCGACGTCTGGATATCAATATAGCTTAACGTAAATTAAATCTATTTTCTAGAAAACTAATGTAATGAATGTTTAGATTAGAATTTAAAAAGTATCATGTTAAAGATTATCATAATATCGCATTGTAAAATATGGTCTTAGTTTGTCAGCAATAAATATATCAATACAGTAATATTATGGTAAACCGTAATGAATATTAGCATGATTCTGTTTCTGTTTCGCATTCTTCATTACTTCTTGCGGCTAAAGATAAATTTACTGAACGTGCGATTCACTGTTTTGGATATTCTCACAATGCAGTAGAATGCCCGTTGGACAGCTTTAACCTACATTTCTAGGCAAATGCATACCATCCCACCTCTGAAATATGCAGAAGAGCGACCGTTAGTCGGTCAACAGTTTTTTTATCAGTCATTTCAGGCAGTCTAGTCATCACCCGCGCTCTAAAATGTCGCGCATCCGTGAACGAATTAAGGATCACGAATTTAATAAAAACACAAAATGCGCATTTTGTCCTGATGTTGCGTCACTCGCTCTCATTGTACGTAAGAGAAAAAAATCTAAAATATCTAAAATATCAGCAAAATAAAATTCGAGTACCGTGAAAATGTGAAAAGCAGAGAAAATCGAGATGAATTTAAAACTCTTACGAAACGAAATTTAGTACAAAATATTGTCGTAGATACAAATCTGCGCGGAGTGCATTTTCGCGTAATCGACGTATTTCGTTTTAGTAACAACCGCTGTACTATACCTTGTTAGCGTCACGCCTGAAAATCTCAGGTCATACACAGAGGTGTTATAAAAAATCTTCAACCTGTCCTATAAGCGAGTTTGCGTCGCAGTAATTTCCACTTGGTTTCTTTCCACCCTCTGACCACCCCATTGACCCAAGGGTATTCCCTCCGGTGTTACCTCATGCTGACCAACTCGTGTTTTTTCTCACCCTTAACCTGAGGTGAGCGTGAGGTTAACCGTAAGGGTAGAGGTAGGACAGAGCAGGGGAGGTCGTCTGACCGAGGCGAGAATAAAAGCATGAATTTGGAGAAGAATCAACAAAGAAACGCCCTCACGGCGGCCTCGAAATGTTACGTAAAATATTCGCGATGCATTGAATCACTATAGGGAATCATATTCCACAGCAATTAATCAAGTAGCGCACTGATAACTTGCGCGAAACGGGCGCGCGTATAAATAATGTAAGAAAGTAGAACAAAGTTGGATGATGTATACTTTTCAGGGAGGAGAAATGTTCTATGGTTTATGACTGGGTTTACGGCTGCAGAACGTCCTATCGATTCCCTTCTGCAGCGCTGTCGACGGGGACGACAACGTAACATTTCATTCCGGTTATAACATCTAGCACTTTATTACACTTACTGAATATTGAGGCTAATGCAACTTCTCCACTAATAATCTTATCCATCAGTATAATGAAGTTATTCTAATCTTCAGTGAAAATATATTTGCAATAGCATATCTTGACAAAATGATAGATGGATGTTCGAATTTATTAGAATATTGCATAATAATGTATTAATTATAGTAGACGTCCTTATTTATGAGAACATCGCATGCAGCAGTTTTTAGATTAAACATTTTAAAATTCGATATTTTTATTTATTATCACTGTGTGTTAATATTAGAATTTCGCGATATTGAAGAAAAAAAGAGAAAATACTTTAGTGACACGTTCCAAATGGACCACCTCGAACAAAATACACGCTTGCGAGATGTTAGAATAGTTGACAGGTTTGATCTTGTACTTGGTGGCCACTTAGAAAATGCCGGTCTTTTACTTACTCAAGAGCTATTAGCACTAAGCGTTCACGAAAGACAAATTCAAGCAAGCATTTCATTGCAAAATATTGACGCGTGAATATGTGTGGATATAACATCTTTAATAATATCGCAAATATTATCATCATTTTCTAAATATTACTAATATTTTAATATTTTAATGATCATTATTTTGATGTTATATAATATATAATTATTACAAGAGAATAAAAATCGTGCTTCGCTCGGAGAGAACATACATGTATATACATACGTTCTCTTTTTCAATTAATCTTTTTAATTTAAATAGAATATTACACGCGCATACACACATACACGTAATTAATAAAAGTTTTATAATTGTCTCTCTATAAAACAAATTTCATAAGTTTTGATAAAAAAATATTCAGATTTATATTGTTATTCAGATGTGCATGTGATCTAGATTAATAGAATATAACTTGTCCGTGCAGTGGAAGCTATTTTTGTACCCAACAAAAAATGACATAACTCAGGGGGTCAAGGTAAAATCGATGAATACGGAATATCGAAATACAGATCAAAATAACAAAGTTGTACTTTCACTCTTTGCATCTGTTGTCGAATATTTCCAGAAAATCTGGCACATCTATTATTATATTCTCGGCAATTATATGTAGAAATGGACGTCCTCAAACCTTTCCTTCATCCTATATTCCGACTCTGTCATCTTTCTTTTTTCGTCCGTAATTTTTCACCAACATCCTTTACGTCGAGCATAAGATCGCGGCACACGCCATAACGATATCGCGGCGGTCTTTTTTGTCGGTGAAATTTATGGCGAGGTAATAGAGGGCAAATTAGAACCACATGACTGGCTACGCCATCAATCTCCGCGCTTCCCTCTCAGCCAATGGGCCTCCTCGTGGCGCCGAATAAACTAAACCTGCCGCCGCGTGCTTAGCTTCGTCGAATTCCTTGCGATTCTCGCGAAGGGCTTAAAATCGTTGAACTTGCTAAGTGTGCGGTAAAAACACGAATCTGGATTCTGCAATTCCTTAATTGGGTGTCTATCAAAAGCCAGTGTGAAAAGGGGAAATTCTGACTTAAGAAACGATGAGTTAAGTTTGTTCACGGTTTTTACGTGATTAATAAATTCTTTTACCTTAATGTTTGTTAATTCGTTACACCTAGTATTTTTATATCATATAACATTTTTCAGAAATATTAACGATAAATGTCATTACTTCTTTAATTGTCAATTTTAATTGATATAATAATCTAATGATATAAAAGAAAAGTAAAAAATATTTTAATACTTTTCTGTTTAATCGCATTCATTTGATTGTTAGTATGAATCTCGTTTAATTACAAGTTCAATTATTCTCTCAGGGATTATTTTGAAAAGGCCTCGCATTCTATTTTCATCTTTTTCATTGTACATTCTATAGCGTAAGCATATAAAGTAAGATGAATTTTCCGCTTTGTTACGTATGCATGAAAGCCGTAGTCTTTCATGGACGCATTAGTCGTAAGTAATAATTAATTTTTCCCCATCGTGCCATACGTAGAAAAAAAAACTAACCTTAGTTAACAAGTCACTTGCGGCTAAATATTGTCTCCGTAAAATGATGTATGTATAATACGATACCTCGAATACGATATAAACAAAACAAGTCCAGCAGGATGAATATAAAATGAATATAAAAAAAAAATATTTTTAATAACCGACGTAGTTTGATCATTTTGATTTATTTTTTTTTCACTATGAACTGTTTTAATAGTTTCAAAAATTTTTAATTAAAAAAATTGAATTTACACATGAATCAGAAATATAACAAATGGCATAGATAATTGATTAAAAGAATTATTATGATTTGAAATGGACGATTGGATCGCGATGAACTTTTTTTAAATATAAAATGTTTTTTTTTACGTGAGATTATAAAATATTTGAGCGTGCCACGTTGTCTGTCTAATGATAGAAACGTTCGCTGTTTCATCAAGGGGAGCATCATGTCGTTTTAAAATTCAATATCGTATTTTATTTACTAACGTTGCAATCTTTGACTGCGGAAATCCGAACTGGGGAATCACTGCGTGATATGCATAAATGCATGGTTAAATAAAACTATCGCGGCTCGGAGTATAATAAGCTTTCGCTATGAACGAGCTCAATATATTCGCAATTATGCCCGATGGAAATCTTCAAATAGGCGTTGCGATATCTGAAAGTTTCACCATAGCTTCCAGGAGGATGAGCTTTATCGACCGGGCAATCTGAACGCCGGTACCGCCGCGGATAAATTTCAACTTTCTTCGAAAGCAGAAATGAAAATTACGCGCAGTAAACGTAATCCTCCTACAGATGCAAAAGACTGATAAGACCGCGTAATTTAACTCATTAGCCTGAAACAATCACCGCCGACAGTTCTATATTTTTACAGAGATAACTTGTGGTTTTCTCGCTAAATATCCCCCAATTAAGCCCGCTCGGTTCATCGTCGGCGCGAGAGAGATTATTTCTTTCTCTCCTCTCGCAAGCTTGATATAAACACTGAAATAAACACTTCCGGCTGTATAGATAGCTGCTCAAAAGAGACTCCAGAAAGGATTACGATAAGTAATAACCAAAAACTTTATGCTCGGAACATTCTTGATTTGCATCGACAATAAGAAACAATTATGTTCTGAACAATGGGAAACTATCCCGTAACAAAATCTCCCTCTGTGGAGGCTGCAGTGCACTCTACATTTATTAATAGCGTCGTAATGGAAACGGAAACTGCCGGGCGTATGAATTCAACTGCGCACGCAGCCGCGAATCATTCCGGGATGAGGGTTTTCTTCGTCTTTCTTTTTCGAAGTATTCTCCGCATCTCGTCTGGCATTCCGGCCTAACAAACTCCGATATATCAGTGCGATGCGGCCCGCGCGTTGTAAGCGCAAATATAACTGCACACTTAACATATATATATTAAGTAAGGAAATATATATATATATATATATATATATATATATATATATATCCATATGTGCATCTTCACGAACTTACAGTGTGCAAGCATTCGCGTCCAAGGTGAAGTTATATCAACGGATCTTTTTTATTCGGATTTTCGCTGGTGTTCGCGCAAGGACAATAAAATCTCATAACGCTTGTGAACAAGATCGATTGAGACTGGGATGATATATTATTCGATGCCAAATGAGACGTTTGCAAACAAGAAATTTGCCATAATGAATTGCTCGTTCGATCGTTCGCGAGTAATGCCGAAGAAACGAATTGTACGGGAGCGGCAATTTGCATGATATTTGACGACACGTGAATTATGGAGCCGTACGGCTCTTTTGTGCGAAGTAGTTACTTCCACGTGGCAGCGTTTAAGCGATCGCGTGGAAATTTCATTCGTAAACGTACGTATACGCGTGCCTACGGCGCGCGATGTAATGAAATATGCTTTCCCGATATTCCAATATTGCCGAGGAATAATTTATTTCCTTACGAGTGCCCGGCGCGTAATACGGATAATGACAAAAATCCACTATAAGACGCCGAACAATTCTTTCTTTCGGTCTAAATCCAAAAAGAGAAAATATAAACATGAATTACATTAAAGAAAACACTTCTGGTCGTGATATTTATATATATATATATATATATATATATATATATATATATATATATATATCGGTTTATAGAAGAAAGATTCTCTCCTTGGTTTATTCTGAGAATAAATCCACATAGGTACAATACTCATAATAATATCTGTATCGTCGATATCAATCAAGAACCACTCGGTATGTCCGGGAGATCCGCCTCGGACTTCGTGTCCGAATGAAAAAGGATTTCGTGACCATGGCCCACTTCAGCCTGGGACCTGGAAAGCCCCTCGTTCCATTAGACGCGAAAATTTCCAGAAAATGTTTCGATTTCAGATAGCGTTTCCTTCGAGATAGTGGATATCGGTATCGCTCCGCCAGGCGCTTGGTCGATGTGCTAGTCCAAGACTGTAGTAGAATGATGCACCAAGGGGACCAGGAGAGCGGGGGAGGGACATTTGGAAACGTTGTGAAGGTGGAGGAGCAGACGAGCGCACTCAGCAAGGGATAGGGTACCAAGCTGTCTCTGATCTGACACGACGAGATTACCGTCGAAAGAGGAAAAACGCGTACGCCCTTCCAGGAAAGAATGAATGGCAAAAATAGACTTCGGAGCTTCCACCGCTCGGACGGAGGTGAAATGTGGAGGGTAAATTACGAGATACGTACACGGGCGCACGTACCTGCGCGATAGATTACGCGTGGACACATTATCCGTTGCGGAATATGCGCATAAATATGCATGAACGAACGTGCGGAGGATTTAATCCGGACTACCGAAAGAAAGGTGACGCGTGCGAGACAAGGTAATCGCTGTGCGGGACACCATTCGAATTTCGAGAAACGATACATCTTCCCGCGACGTGTCTTCTCGTGTCATTCGCGATAGTGTTAACATTGCGCGAATAATCGATACGTTGCATATGTAAAAGCGCTGAAAAAAAATATATGTATATATGCATGGATACATATATGAATGTATGTATGCATATAAAAATGTGCAAAGAGAGCTCCGCTTCGTTTTGAGTAAGGGTGAAATTTACTGATGATTTCCTTCACGAGTAGGAAATCATTTATGTTATAGAATAAGTAATTAAAGGTAGTTAAATCTATGTCCAATTACCGTCATTAACTAACGTCTCATTACGTCTCAATTTTTCATCAATTTTCCGCTACTGCGAGGCAGTGCTGTTAATAGTCCCGCTGAGAATTGTAGTAGTATATACCTTAAATAGGTTGAAACGATAGAATTGTAGCGAAACCGCACGTATAATTCAAGAGAGGTACTTCTTTATCGATTTACAAATTGTAATGTAATCGCGCCGACAAGAAATACATTATGACCTATGATAAAAGGAAGGAATAATATATCTAAGTATGACTAAATCGTTTAATTAAAATGTTAATTCGTTCGCAATTGTCTTAATTAAATTCAGTAAATTGTGTGATATCGGCAATATTAAGTTTTTTCCCATGCGTGCGTAAGAATACGCGCGTAGCAATTATGTCGAATTTTACTTCTTTCTATTAACGTGCAATAACGAGCGACAAAAAGAAAGCTTTGACCGTTACAATCGCGCGAGTATATTCATACGGGTGGTGCACATGCCTGTAACAGAGGCTACGTATGTGGAGGATTACTTTTTATTGAAACCATACTGGACGAGCTCACCGCGTGCACACGGCATAGCGTGCAATGCGATATTTTACACGAAGTCTCGGGCACGAAATTTTATTTTCCGTTGTTATTATAGCTAATACGTAAACTCGTTTTCCCAGCTCTGTATTAAATTAATGTTTAATATCATACAACGCGATGTATCACATTATCCCAGTTACACCAGCAGCGCGAACACAACGGACTTTCATATTATCCTACATCACAAATTTTCAATTTTCATTTACTGCGTTTTACATCTTCGATGAAAAAGGGTGTTCTCCGTAGATATATATATTAAAAGATAATGGGCTTACCAATGCCAATACCGAGCTACCGTGTCATCTCGCGATTCTCGATTTTGATTTTCCGCGCGATACAGGACTACCGGATAGTCTCGTATACATTTTTAATTAGACAAAAATCGCTATCGTCGCAATCGCGTCACTTTGCCTCTAAACCGCGCCATCGCTTTGCCGAATCATTCGGCACCTTTCGCCATAGGAAACTATTCTCTTTCTGCGGTTCCATTCGCCGCAACAAGCTTTAATCTGCTTAGCCGCATTCAGACTACGTGGGAAACTGCACTCGTGTAACTAGATTGTGAAATCTAGTGTGTCCCTAAAATCGAGGCCGTGTTCCTGTCCCGGTGAGCTATAGCACCCTGTCCGCCCACGACGTGTCTACAATCCTGCGCTACAGATTTAAATAGTTTGCGCGCCACGTGCATCATCGTATTTTACGTTTTTCCTTTCTCCGAGACTCCTGTAACTTCACGCTGAAACGAAGCCTGTTTACTCGCTCGAAGTCTTCATTAAAACACGTTTAATCAACGTAATGCAATTAAAATCGCACCACAAATTAATTATCGTTTTCGTAGTTAATTTCGGTTATATAGACAATTTTGACACGATAGATACTCGGAAATTGGAAGTTACAGTAAACAGGAAATGTTCCACTTTAAATTAGCTACAAAAATAAAACTAAGAATATACAGTTTCATTTATAAAATTTTTTTTAGACTAATGAAAAATGTCAAGAAAAAAAAAGAATAAAAATGCGGTCAACAGGAACAATAAATACCTTTTTTATCTGAGGCTATATTTGGATTTGCTATTTCATATACATATTCACGTATTTCTTCTGAAAGCAATGCAGGTTGTCTTGATGTGATATCAGAGATATTCTAGTGAATGCTCGCGATAAATGCGATTCTATTCCTTTATATATCTGTTATAGAAACTTCTTCATTCATGTGTGTCAAAAGCAAACGTGATATGCTTCGAAACACACGAGCTCTATTATTGAGTGCATTAGGTACAACATGTAGAATTGATTAAATAAATCATAGGAAATGGAGAGAGAGAGAAATTTAAATAAGTAAATTTCTAAGATAATCATGATAAAGTCAGGATGAATTTTTAACTTTGCAAAAGGATGGGTTCGGAATTATTAAATAAAACTTTCCGATATAGAACCTCTTGTGTATTGTGATATTTTCTTAATGATAATCGAATCATCGTGATAAATTATTACTATTACGAAAATATAGCGCAATATCTGAGGAATATTATGTGCAGTTCTCAACAACTATATTAGAAAATAATATTACGAAGCATGTCGTCTATCGGCGATGAAATAGCAATCTTGCCACGACTCGCTGATTCAGAACGTCGAACTGGGAAAAGTGGTGCAAACGTTTCACGGATGAAATCTACCAGTACACACGCGGGATCCCGACGAGCTTTAAAACTCAACTCAGCCCGGTCCAATCACCGATCGTTATTTCCTCTAGGGCTCGACACAGTAGATACATTCTCAACGACTAATCCAACGTCAATCACGTATCGATTTCTCGTCGATGTGGAAGCATATCCGGTAACTCGATTGACGAAAATGCTTGAGACGTATCGAACAGTGCGATGTACGAGATCGTCAACTTATCTACGCCATTATCTTCAAATTTATATTGATATTTCGAAACAAGAACGCGCTCTTTGCAGGACACACAAAAATAACTGTATTATAAAAGCTAAAATAGCGATTTACTATTTCGATTTTCTTTTTCTATTTTTCTTTCTTCTAAAAATTCTTAGATTATACTCTGCTCCTTAGAATCTATATTTACAGACTTATACATGCATTATATGACGTTTCTTACATACAAAAATGATTTACGTTAGAGAAATATTCTTCCTTTTAATAGAATTTTTACAAGAATAAAAAATGATACTTTACTAAATGATACTCATTATCATGTATTTCTATTTATTTATATAATATTCTTCGTTCGTTATAGTTTTCGCTTTGCGAGTATCATATACGGTCTTTCGGCATGGTATGCAGTTTTTGCCGAGACACAAGCGCAATGTTGGCAGCCTAAGAAGAACATAATACCGAACGCGGCTTATCCGAATACTGATAGAGCCTCGAAGGGAATCCTTCGTAAGCGCGGCCATACGTAAGCTTACCGCGGCTTACAGGGATGCCTCCTTCTCTCTCTCTCTCTCTCTCTCTCTCTCTCTCTCTCTCTCTCTCTCTCTCTCTCTCTCTCCACCTCTCTTCCCCCATCTCTCTCTTTCTCTCTTTTGGAATCTGGCGTCTCGTCTCGCGATTTCGCGAAACTCAAAAGATTATCTATACAAGGTAGAAAAATATTTTATTAAATTTGGAGACAAAACGTACGATTTTATAAATTTTGCGAGATAACGATGGCGTATCGTCAGCGGGTGAATGACAGCAGATAGACATAAACAAATTAAGTTACCAAGCAAAATAAAGTACATCTCAATAAATTAACGCTTCTACACGACTAACTGTATTCATTTTTGCTGGAATCTCGCAATTTCTGAGCTAACGAAGTCAACTTTGAGACTCTCGATAGACGTCTCGTTTGACTTATGAAGGCTGCGCTGCCGCGAACTTACGAAAGAACAGCAAACATTCGTAAACTCGACAACTTTTTATGCCGTGTATTTATATCTCTCTTGATCTTTTAATCTGCATATATATATATATATATATATATCAAACCAGCGCAGTCTTTTTAAATTATTTGTAACTTTAAATATGCTTAAGTGAAAGAATAAATTCTCATAGAGAAATAAATTCCTGAACGAGAATTTGAAAATTAATTCTATAATGTATATAATGTAGGGAATAATATATAATTTATAATGCTCATACGTTATAAAACTTGAATACGATATCCCATTTGTTCGTACAGAAAGCGTAGTGCTAGCACAACGGGTAATGTTGCAAGCTAAAGGAATATGGCATACATGTATATATTTGCACGCATTATTTCAATATGTAGTAATCTTGACATGAGCGTTAATCGCCTTATACTCATTTTAAATGGGAGCTCGCGACATCCCAAGTTAACAGTCCATTAGCAGAGGTCACGCTGCATCGCGCATGCTTCACGGGTTTGCACAACGCGGAAACTGGCGCAAGACGAGACTGCCGTTATATTCTGGCTATCTATTACGTACAATTTTCGCAAGAAAGCACATTACAATCCACACGTACATGATTTATTTCGTGCTACATATCGTTAATGTGATATCTTCATAAGGTATTTAGATTTATCGCGTAAAAGTCATTTTTATTTGAAACAAGACCAAACTATTGTTAGGTGAAAATTTAGTTCGGGATGGAGTACGTAGTATTAATGCTCGCGTTGTGTGTATCGTTGCAGCGTTCTCTTTGAAACGGGAGAAGCGGGAATCTCTTCGTCAAACCGCTATAGTTCATTACGGTTAGTATGGAGCTATGTTGACGGTGGTATCGTGCGAAGTGAGACGTGTAGCAGATATGAACTCCGGTACAACGATGACACGGCGACATCGAGGCATATGTCTTCTCGCGAATTCATCGTGCCACGCGCGACAAGATTAATGACCGGAAAGAGTGTGGGTCGTGCGAATTCACACTCGATAAAATTTGCAACGCCCTGCCGTCCCATTTGTACGACATTCTCTCTCTCTCTCTCTCTCTCTCTCTCTCTCTCTCTCTCTCTCTCTCTCTCTCTCTCTCTCTCTCTCTCTCTCTCTCTCTCTCTCTCTCTCTTGAAAATATAACATGTTCGTCGGAGTTCTCCTGTAAATATGCGTATTGGAAATGTCCTCTCACACATCCCACGTCCGTCCGTTCCATTTCAGCCGAAGAATCGACGCGAGCGCGCCGGGACGCCTCGTGCAAATCGCAAATTTGAAAGCACTTTTCCGACGGCACATAGATACGGCCGCGTATGTATTTCCGCATCACCCCCATTTATGCGCGACTACTACGACGTGGTGCTTCTCGAGATTTGCGGCAAACGGCAGCGAGAAGATGAACCCAGCTTTATCCGGCGCTATATATATATATCGATAAGTTTCTGCGCCGAGAATATAATTGAAATTTTACGCTTAATACAACAGTCACGAGAAAACATGCGTGTGAAATTTCGTATTGATTATTAGTTTTTCCAACTACGCCGCAGGCGTTACTTTTTGAGCATATATATTGTCACGATAATAGGAACTGAAATTAATTGCAAAATTTGCCGTCAACTATTCCACGCTTGTCACGTATGCCCATTGCCTTGCAGTCTAATGAGTGCTTTTATATTAAACAACATATATATTCCTTTAATCTGCGATTGTAAGCCAGAGTACATCCGTAGAATTAAAATTTTCCACATTATGATTAAAAGAGAATAATTTATTCTGCAAATGTTATATTTATAATTATTAGATTAATCGATTTAATACGAATTATTTTGTAATCTTTTGAAAAAGTTAACTTTTTAACGATTAAACATAAATATATGTACATAGAATTAATTGAAAAATACATAACATTAGAAAGTGAATGGTGCATATCGCCATACTGCTCTAGTTTTCGAAAAAAAAGATATATATATATATATATATATATATATATATATATATATATATGTTCCAGGAACTATAATACATCTGGAGTGTACGTGCTAGCAATGAAATTACTTGTGACCATCATGCAGAGGATAATTGCTGGAGATGTTGCGTGCGCAGAGATCCATATGTGATTTGAAAACTTACTTCCAAAGTGCTATATGCAACGCAGTCGGTGTGCTGCCATATAATCCGGGAAGTTATGAAAGTTCGTGCAAGATCGGGCTATCATTCGATGATTCAACCATACCTTTATGTGAATACCAACGCATTTCAAGTTAAATGGCGCTACTAACAAAATAGTTTGCACCTTATTCGGCACGAGTCTCGATGCTTGCACAATCCTCTCAAGTTATGCTCATCCATATTGTCGAGGAAACTTTTTAACGGCTCGCGGAACTCTGCTTCGAGCTTTCATGAGAAATCTAATAGCTCTAGTACATACAGAAGCTAGTTCTAGATGCATACAGAAGACAATATTCAAGCTTGAGTTGTAACTGATTATTAGTGCTATTAAGTAGATGGCATATTACAAACGGTACAATAATTGTTCATCTATATTTAATTATAGCTCAATTGTTTCTAAAAAATCGATTGAAATTAATTTTTGTGTCAAATTATTTGAGGAAATGTTCAACAAATTCTTTTGTTACATTGATATTTTAAAAAATTAAAATTTTATTACTTACTAATATTATCTTGCTTGTTTTTAATGTTCATAATGTGGTTGTCAGAATCAGTACGCCGGTAGCAATCCAATCATTCTATTAGAGAATAATAATACACGCGTATATTGCTATAGATAGACCTGCCGGCAGTTCTCCGTCAATTCGTTTGTGAAGGCTTCCAACATCGAACAAAGGACATCGTTTTGCGAAAGCACCCGATAACAGACAAAGGATCCCACGAATAGCATAGATATCGAATGAATGGATACACTGCGAATTGTTGTGCGCTATATGCTGTGATTGAAGTGTAATCGTACATAAATTAAGGTACAGTCAGACAAACGTACGACTTATGCATGAGTTTTTACTTCATCTTAATTATATATAAGCAACAAGACGAAATAATAATTTATATCTATACATTATTAAATGAATGAAATAAGATAATTCGAGCAAGAGCAGAGGTATTCATCGCGGTAAAATTGTCGGCCAATATCGCGTTACGATGTGAAAACAGAAAAAAATCGTCGATCACAGGGATAGATCTTCCATTAAAGAAAATTACCATATGATAGGTACCATCCAAACCAATATATACCCTCAAATATTCAGCATTCGATCGTCATTCATTTCATCTTATCTTATTTCCAATAGAGAACTCTTTCTGCGTTTCTCACGTCACCCCGAGATTAAATGTAAAAGAGGAAGGATCCCGTATACTCTTTATTTGCGCTTCGCGCGTTACTCTAGGTTACAGAGCGGCGGATTCATATGATCAAATATGGGATATTTGCGCCTTCGAGTGCGGATATTCGCTTTGATTTCGCGTTATCGACGTCAGCTCATCGATCCGTGAATTCATTTGCTCGTAAAGATTTTACTATTCCGCCAGGCCGCGCGCACAAAATGCGATAGAAAGGTTTTTTCCTTTACGTGGTTTTACTGGCATCCTTTTTCTGTCTCTGACGACGTTTTATAACTTCATTAAAAATCTAAAAATGAAAACCCGCAACCGCTTGGGCTTAAGGATTATAGTTGTTCTTTTTATTATATAATACACGTGTTTTAATATTTCGTACGAAATTGTCGTAAACAGAATTGGAATAGTGTGAAAAGAGAATTACATAATTAATAATTGAATACTAGTTTTTAAACAATTTATACACTTATATGAATAAAAAAAATCTTAGCAGTTTAAGGATATGTTAAATAAGTATTTGTCTTTAATTATTTAAAAAACATTTCTTTACACATATTAATTTATGATTAATATTTTAGATGTTTTTTTTTGTATATTACGTAATTTAACATGTGAATTTAGTATGCAAAGATATAACAATTGTTACTTTATTATTCTGAACGAAATATCCATCAGCAAAACACTAAATATTTCTAGAGTAATCAATCATCGTTCGGTATACCTTAATACAAACGAGATTCTTGATAATATACGTAAACGTGTCTATATACACTACGCAAATCGCACTTTTATACACGCTTTTCGTACGGAAAACAAAATTTACATATATCGCTGGCTTAATATAATAAATTAAAATACGCTTACGGCGAGATTGGTATTAATTAAAACTGTGAGATTTGCATTGATTATAATGTGCCACTAATTGAAAGCGACTTATCTACACGTTGTATTAAAATGTAAATCAAATCTTCGGCGTCATGGGCATTCATGTTCGTGCTGGTCAATAAGCAAGAGCAGACGAGATTGTAATACAAAACACGTTTGCCAAAATGTCTCTATACATATTTTTCTTTGTTTTTTAATTGAGATGTATTATTATATGAGATAGCATTTATCGGAAATTTTATTGGATATTGATGGTATGCAAACATCGTTCATTATAACTGTATTATAGAAATGATAGATATAACTATCATAATTGTTTTTTTTTCATTCTGTTCCAAATATTCGTATATCCAAATCTACAACAGGTTTTCAGGAGAGAAAAACAAAGATGTAATTTATTTCTAACAATAGAACTACTTTTTATCGATTCAATCGATCGTGTACGAACTTCACATACTCACACATACAGAAAAATTTTATTTTCGATATCTATCTGGCACACAATTTTCACGTATGTATACGTTAAAAATCATATATTATTTTCGCGTAGATATATTATCGCTGCAATTAGATTATAAATTATATGACAAATTACACTTTCATTTAATCGATTTCTGATAATTGTCATTCTTAATGCTCGCTTGAATTATAAAACATTCTTCAACGGACTATCCATACGAAATCATGCAGAACTCAATGAGTCGTATGAATTTCATAAGGTGACGATAATCTTATCAACATTCATAATATCTGGAGCAGTAACCTGACGTTAAACCTGACGAAAGTTTCATCGCGCACCCGGACGACCCTCAAGCTGCCGCGAAAGAGGAAATCCGCGCAACCAACCGAGAAGATATAATCCTTCTGTCGCAGAGAAAGTCAAGTCGACTCGGACGGAAGTCAAATCCCGTGCCAGCACCTATACCAGTCACATCGGTCCCCGACCAGCTGAGGGAAAAGCAAAGATTGGTCTCGTGTACTATATAGAAACTTCGGACACTACGCACGAATATCATAGCCAGACAGCCGCGCTGGGTACCGATACTGTGCGCTCTCACGGGTTTTAGTTAAATGCCAGCGCAAATACGGAGAGTACACGTGCATCCCGTGTGCTTCAGTGACATTTCTCCAAGGAGAGAACGTTCGTGGACTTTAAGGTGGCATGGCGATGCCACCCAAGTTCGGACATAAAAGACTCTCAGCAGCTTCTATCAGCTCAGCGAAGCGACGACGGAGAAACGATTCCTTGCTATAAAATGGATCTTTTGCTATTTGTTTAGCAATTTTAATTTTGGCGATTATCAATGACGGCCATTTGAAAGTATGTATGTTACAAATTTAGATTTTGCTCATTTTTTCAAATTCATGTCAATATTTTTTTTTATGAAATATTTATGATCTGTGAAATTCTTATTGAATATCTATTATTTTCAAATAATTAATATAATTAATAACTTAAGTAAAGCTATCTTATATTATACTTTTTGTTTTATGTCTGTTAACTGTTAATTTTTAATTAACTGCATTTCTTTACATTTCATATAAAGCGTTTTATTTCCTATCATATTTTTAATACGTATGCGCATGTCGTGATAAGAGCGTGTATATCTAATATAGACATCTGCGAAACGTGAAACGCAGATGATGAGTTTTTGTCGCATGTCATTACGTCAATTTTTCGGAGTTATAACTTTTAAAAATGTGGCATGCACCATTTATGAGAAAACACCGCACCGTATTTTTTTTACGCGTAATTTGACAGAGGCGCTAGAAAATAGGTGTGTAAACACGTGTAGTACAAGTATTTTGAAATGTAATACACCATCATCGAGAAATCGACACGCGCGCTGATTGATTTTTTCACTAAATAAAGATCGCAAATGTAATCGTCAATATCTCCGCACAAGAAAATTGCAACGAGACGAATCGTATTATTAATAATCTTTATAAAGAAAAACTAAGGGAAACTAAGATTCTAATCCTTCTAATAAAAGCACGATTAATTATCTTGTTGAAAGTTGTGAAATATCTTCAATTAATTATATAATAAGAACATAAAGCTAATCGCTTAAAATAGAAATCATGATGCATTCAAATAAATTTATTTTTAATGCTTCGTTCTAAGTTTTCTTCAGAAAAGGTAAGGTACATTTAAATCTAATTATCGTTAATCCAGAATTTGCAGAGTTGTCTTGTTATATATTAATCCCAGTTAATATTATGACCTTTTACAATCATCCAAGAGACGTCTAAAATTACAAAGAATTTATAGATCCATCAGAGGGAAGAAAACGATTTGACCTATAAAATTAAAGAAATGAGCAAATTTATAATAAAATGAAATTTATATAATTTATATAATATGTCAAAAATTGTATATATTTATTTTAACAAAAATCTAGATATATGTTTATATATATTTATGTCTTTTTCCATTATTAAAAATTTATGAATTAAATATTTTATATGTATGTATATGTAGTATATATGTATGTACATGTCTATGTATATGTAGTTAATTTAAAAATGTTCTAATTTTAATTAAAAACAACAAAATAATTATTAACGATTATATTCCCTGATGTCTATATTTTCTTAGACGCTTTGTAGAAATACGACGATATTCTCTATGAGAAAACTCAAAATGAAAAAATGAGAAAAGAGAACTTTTTCACGCATATTTATTTTCTTCCATTAAACAGAGAAAAACTCTCGTATATCCGAAAAAGTTGGCGGACGATGTACTGCCATCATCGCCAGGCAGTCAAGCGTTGTTTTAACTAATGCGCTCTCTTGAACTCTCTACATTATGGAATAATTTAAATGACTACGACAGCTTATATATACTTAGCATATATTCATTTGATCATTCTTTACTAGTATGACACCATTCATTGAATAATTGTATACATTGTCAACAAACAAATTTGAAATTCCATTCCAAATTAGAAATAATTATTCATAGTATAAGAATGCATTTAAATTAATATCATAAAAGTTCATCTGGAATAAATGTAATTTTTTTACTCAATATCAATAGATAAATAGCAGTTCTACTTTTTATTTTGCAATCGATAGGAATCGAGATTACGGGAAGAGTGAAAACAAATGTTCAATAACTATATAACTAGCTGGATTTTATTCCGTCAACAAAGTAAGTTGTTTTTTCTTACGGCTGCCTGTGAAAAATTCTATCAGGAATCGATCGATAAGGTGTCTCAACCAGCCGCCGTTTTGTAATTATGCAAATCGACTTTTCCATCGTTACTTCACATACATTTTTTTTTTCTTTTAAATGGGAAATGGGAATATACTTTTACAGCCAGTGACCAATAAATCGACATTTGTAATACTTTGAATATCTATATTATTTTTTAATATCATGAAAATATGTATCAATACTATAACAATTGCTGAGTACTAAGTAAGTAATATTTTTTATAAATATATAATGAATTTGGATTTTTGTTGACATTTTTGTTGCACACAATGAAAAAAATTAAAATTAAAGATATTAAAAATAATTAAAGATACATTAAGATCATGTTATTGAATAGGTATTGATTAAATATCAATAGATAATTATCAATCTATAAAAAAATACTACTACTATCCACTAATTATATCGGTGAGAAATCTACAAGAAATTTATAGTATGATTAATATTTATAGTGGTAAGTAAGGTCAATACTCTCTAAGAAACGGAACACTCAGAATATATCTAACGCAAATGCATGTTCATATAACGTAATAGAATTCTATATGGTAGTAACTTATGGTGAAGATGATACGCGCGCCATAACTCGAAACTTCGTTTATTCGAAGGCGTCCACGGGGACGCGATACGATGGTAGTGTCAGCGATACGAACCTAACATTTAACGAGATATGGTCGCAACTCAATTTACAAGGCACAAGCTTTGCTTAACCCAAGCATTACAAATACCGAAGCCGGTTCAATGTACTCGCGGATACCTTTGAGTCAATTCCAACTGTGCGTCGACGGTTAGTTTAATAAATGACCGAGAGTATTCGCATACGTGGCTCTTTAACACGGCTTAACGGTCACTAACACATTACGGCATCGGAGCCGTTCGACTGGTGTTTGACTATGGAACGCAATATAAACGATCGTTATCATAAAGAGATCATGCACGCCTTGGTAATCCGCGATCGCCGCAATTACTCGTAAATTCGCATCTATTTGCATGTCGAGTTGGTACGCTCGCTACGCCGGCTTGCTCGCGAGAGAGAAATAGTAATTGATTGATCTGTGGGATTGATCTGTGTGTTCTAACGTTATCGGCACCGAGACGCGGTACTGCGAAAATTTTCGGCGGAATGGTTATGATCTAATGCATCCCGCGAGCCGGCTCGCGCGTATCTCTCGATCACGCTGGCATAAACGTCGCATGGCGTAATGCATGCGCCGCGCATTGGTTCAATATAAAGGATTGTTATTTACGACACGGTTTATATTTCATCGGAATATAATGGAAAATGGACCCGGCGTTAGGGGTAACGCATAGCTTACCGTACATATATTCTTCGCCTCTATCGTTTTGGCTCGCGACCAACGTGGCTGCGTTTTGACATTTGTTTGTAGTTGAAATACGCAACTGCACACATTTCTGTAATTATTCGAACGTTATATTCGCACGCTCCAGGATTGTCCAGGGTTATTCAGAATTGTTAATCCGTCTCCACGTGAGCGTTGTGTATTCATGCTGTCAAATTAATGCCGAAGAGAGAAGAGTCATCACACTTATATAAATATGTAATTTCTAAATTTTATCCGTTGATAAGGACGTTTCGCATGCATACAAATTGTCAAATTTAATTATCATTTTCCAAATGTTTCTTTGATAGTGCAAGTTATTACATAACAAATATTTGCACGATGACAGTAGAAATATGCGACCTAAACGCCAATTATCATATAGAGTTAGAGAGATTCATTCATTCTTAATTTCGGTCTTACTTCGCTCCTATGCGTCATAACTTTCCAAACTAGCAGCCTGGAAACGGACAAATATATCTTCCGGCAACGATTAAACGGTCGTAACTTTCTTTCCAAACTTTCCTTCCTCGCGCAGCGTTTACGACCGAAGCTCAGAAGCGGGATAAGCCGCTACGTATCAATTAATTTGACCTGATCGCGCTAACCTAACCTAAGCTGGCAAACACAATTGCGTGGGATGCTGGCTGCTAGTTAAGCGCTACATGCTTTTCCACGAGGCAGCGCAACAAAACAGCCAATAATCTTAACAACGCGGGAGATACCAAAACGAAATATCCACGCGCGATAACCGCCGAGATGTTTCTCGCGTACTGGAATTTCGCCCACGCCATTCTCGGGTCAACGAAACGTCGTTGCATCGTAAACAAGCTCGTCGGACAGAACCTTCGCAGTCAGCTCCTCTCATGCCAGGAGATTTTTCAAACGTACGTTACCCGTAACTTCAAAGATCGTCCTGTCCAGACAGACAGGTCGTATACGTGAAACTTTCGCCGACGCAGTTCTCCCATCGCTCTTACCTATCCTCATCTCGAGGGAGAGTTCTACGTGCGTGGATTTTACATACCACCCTGGTTACGTCGCGCTCAGAAATGCGCAAAAGTGCATACGCAATCTTATTCCTCCTTTATCTATATGAACGAATATGCTGTGTGAAATTTACTTGGTGTAGACGTACGGGAACTTTCGCAAATGGACGCGGAAAAGAAAAATTTTTCGGATCGCAAGTGGACAGGCTTTGCTTAGCTTCGGGGAACGAAAGAGCTCACGGGTACTGCAGAATGCAACGGAAGGAAGGCTGAAGAAGAAAGAGAAGAGACGGGAAGGGAGTATGAAAGTGGGTAGGAATTGTTACGACAGCGGGTTTACGAGGTCCCGGTGGACAGGATGCCAAGCAAAAGGAGCAAGGGGTACACGTCACTCGTTTCCGAAAGAGGAAAAGCGTTATCTTGCCGTGTGTGACTCGAATAACGAGAGTAAGCCTTCGCGAAGTCCGATCTGTCGGACGTTCTGTCGTGGCAACGTTAATGCGATTTCTGTTTTCCCGATTTCGCGTCGCCGCTCGATCTCCCGTCGCATTACGACTATATCAATGACACTGAAATCATATCGATCTGGGCAGAGTGTGATGTCTTCGGTTCATCTCCACTGACCGCACGTGAAGTATTTTGTGCCACAATAGAGAGGTAGACGTAATCTTTTCGAAAAATGAAACTATCGTCATGTATCATACGATGACGTCTGTTTAATTCACGATATCATACGTGCAACGAACTATAACTGTGAAATGTGAATAATGATAGACGTCAAATGACTTCGCCACTCGAGGTGGCGACAATTAACTTCAGAATGTTGAGAATGTCTCCTGTACTGTAATTAGACAATTCAGATAGCGTGATTTCGCTGCGAGTACCGCTTCGTTATATAAATGTTAGTTATATATATTTGTTGTATTTCAATTCAAAGTACCAAAATTTTTTATTAATAAAAAGTTATAATTTATTAAAATTTATATTATGGAAGGTAGAAAAAATATTTATTTTCATTAAAAAGAATAACGATGAGAGTTTGTCCTTTTAAATTATATAACGATAATTGGGACATGAATAATGAAAAGATTTAATTAGATATGATTAATCAACTCGACAACGAGAACTAAAATGATCAACCTTGGCTTCAATATAAACAATCGTTAGATTTGCGATACAAAAACACAAAAAGTAAGCTGAAGAGCTTTTATCGAATAATGCAGATTCCATGGCAACTCCACAAATGTGCCTGGCGCATTTACATTTAATCTCCGGTAAAACCGATGGTCGGTCGGGTAATTACCAAGAATGATTGCTCGTTGTCAATATGTACGGCCCGTTCTATCTATTTCAAAAACAAGTTTGGACTTCTGTCCAAAACTATGGATAGTCATTTAAAAATTTTGACTGATGACAGATATTTTTTACTCACACAGAGCCGATTTACATCTAGTAATGCAATAATTTATAACTATCTAATTAATTAAATCTAATTAATTAATTAAATAAATAACTTAACAGGAACTGTTGAATAATAAAATATAATCTTCGCTTTGAAAATTTATAAAAAAAGCGAATTGCATTGAATCGTAACAATTAGAATCACTGTACCAGTTAGGGATTAATATCATTACCTGTCGAATGGCATTTGCTGGAAAGTCAAGCGGTAAACATTTCACAAACTCATTTTCCTGTTCTGGCACACTTTTAATGACACGCGCGAACATACTAATATAATTATTGCGACAGTTTCACTCGTTATCCTTGATTGTCCTGTACGACAAATAATAACTGCTTGAAATTGCCATGTATGTCAGCAGCTTTAGTGTACCAATTTTAGTTATGATTGACACTTTCATGTTCGTTTAATGGCATTAACTCGTATATTTCTTCGCAAATGAATAACGAATCTAGATTTGGAATCGACGATTGTTACAATAGCGTCGTCAGAGTCACTACGTATAAATGAAAAATGACTTTTTATAATATAAGAGAACGATATTAAAGTTTAGCACTTTATGCAGAATTTTGATGTTTGCAAATACTACAAATACAGCGTACAGCGTTATTTTCACACTCTGAGAATGCCGTTACGCTTTTCCGGCGCTGCTTGACGAGTAATGGATCGTCGAAGCGGTAGGGGTTGAAAAAATATGGACCGAGGTCGCAGAAAATGAGCCCAAAACTTTTACAGCGGATGCAAAGCAGCGCAGCTTATCGCGTGAATGTTTGTATGGTGATCTATCCTCCACGAAGTCAGAACCTCCACCCCGTTTGGCCTACATACCGAGAGTTATGGCCGCAGCCGTGTCATACAACCGCACGAAGTCTCCGTGAGACATATAAGGAAATAGGAGCATAGCCTTCGCCAAGCATTTGCAGCGGGCGCGCGCGGCTGTTGAAGGTGTACGAAACAAGCATCGCTTTTGCGCCGAGCGAAAATATTCCGTGGCAGTTGTAACACTCGATTTCCATTCGTCTGCATTCGGATATTGAGATCGGAAATAAAATGCAACTAATAACGATTCTTCGTTGTTCACCAAAAAATATTGCAGTAGTTTTTTATAGGATATATCGGAGAATACCGGTATATCGGAGCGAAAACGTTTTTCGGCTCTAGTCAAGTGATTTTAACGCAGGCTTTTATTACTACAGCTATTCCAGTGCAGCGTGGTTGGCAAGGGGAAATAAATATTCGTTGCGTGAGTCCTAGTACATACACACGTTTAATACTTGTTAGCAGTGCTTGGCTTAAAATGTCGTAATATGCTAAATACTATAGTCATCTCTCACGAGACAGTATGCGACAGCCTTAATCCATGCGCGATTACTATGTACGTACAATCTTAACGATGAGATATTTTAGTTTGATGACGCGAATGTGTTATACATTCAACAGTTTCGCGTTCTTCGTACAACGGCTATAATTTAACAGTCAAAGAATGAATTCAACAAGATTACGAAATATTTATATTAACAATAACAATCTTTGTAACATTTATATGAGAATTTGAAAAAATTTAAATTAGAAAACTGAATAAAAATTTTTAATAGGAATATTGCGTTGAAATTATTAAATGAAGACTCGATAAATATAATGAGCAGTAATAATAAAAGAATTGAACGTTAACTGAACTAATTGATTGAATATATAAAATGAAAAATGGTTTCAGCATAAATGAAGATTCTTTCCTTCTTAATTTTTTATTTTATCAGAAATACGTATTAGATATATATCACATACATTTGTATCGCTACAACATGGATCTCTCTATAACCGCTATTAAGTTCTTAATCGGTATAAAAATAATGATTATTATAGCGCATGTGAAGTATGTAATTTTAAGGAGAGACAGAAACGAGGACATGCGTTTATATTTGTCGTTATAGTAGACGAGCAAGTGAATGAGGTAACGAGACTCATCGTCTCATTAACAGTCGTACTTGTTTTCAAAGAAAATCTTCGTCCAAGTTTTCTCTCTTCTATATACGATCTTTTACTGCGTCAGAAATGTTCAAAGGTGACAAATGAATGCCCTCGCCGTAGGCGACGTTTGTAATTTTAGTTAGTCGTCGACAATTAGCGTAATTTCGGTATTTAAAACACACATTATTTTTTCGTGGCACGTTTCATCTTATCGCGTGTTTCTCGTCGCTGAAAATGCGACCGTTGTACGAGCATAGTTACCCTAATCGATAAGCCGGGATATTAGCGATATTAGCACACTTCTCCTTTTTTCCCCTCGCGGGGAGACCACCAAACTCTCTCTTTCTCTCCGTGGTAGTCCTATAAAATTTACGATAATTTCCGGTTACACGGTAGCCTTTCGTTCTCGGTTTTCATTGAGCCACGATACGACTGCATAATTTCTGGTTGCGTCGCTAATGCGTAGTAATTTTCCGACTTTGCTAATAGGCGAATAATATCGCGATGTAATTCTGAGAAACTGGTAATATATAATATAATTTTAAACTAATTTTAAGGTGATATTTTTGTGAAAATTCCCCTTTTTAGCGACATAATAAAATATTTTGAATGATTATATATAATATTATTTCTCATATCGAAAAGTTGAAATTATTGCAAAACTTATAAATTTTTTAAATATTGATGAAAAATATATTATACAATTTGTAAGAAAGTAAATAGATACAAAGAAACAATAGATTATACGTTTTTAGATTATTATTCTTTTTAACAAAATAGTCATCTCTATCACATTTAAGAATGGTATCACACATATATATATCCAAGGAGGGTGAGAATACCCAGATAGGCAGGGTGTGCCAAATAACGTACTTATCTGAACCATGCACTTTTCAGAGTGTGACAAGGGGATATGATTTATTACCTACAAGCTTGCTACAATGACTGCGGTACGTGTTAAACTGACCACGTTCATCATTAAAATTAATGGGTATTGGATACTGCCCACGGTAAGCGAAAGAAGAGGTAGAAATGACCAAAAGCATCGATAACCGAGAAAGATGTTGTTAATATCGCAGTCCGATATTTTGCAGTATTTTGTGAACAGTCGTCAGAAAAACAATATGAAATATTGATTTTGTTCATATTTAGACCCTTTACTTTTGTCTCCAAAGAGATTAGTTTTAAATATGATAGATATTATTTCCGTAATTTTACATATTCCGGAATTTTCTATTGCATAAAATTTGCATTTGAAAACTTAATTACAAATTTATGTAATCAACTCGCTCCTCGGGGTGACGACGTCGACGCGTGCAGTAAGAGCAGTTATACGTGTTACGCATTTTCATGAATTCTGTAATTGCTTCTGGTATCTATTGTGCAGATGAGTGTTAAGTCTGCGGCCTTGCATCTATTAAAATTAATGGGGATTGGGATAGCGGAGATAGTCAAGCGTGATACTAAACGCGAAGTGCATGAATGATACATCATTCACAAAGAAACAATGCGTATAATCCAATGATCGCATTATAATAATTCGTACGTTACAATGTACGTATTATTATTAAAACGATCATTATGACATTCCGATTAGAGTGTTCGAGTTAATGCGCGACAGACATTTAGAATATTCCAATGCTAAATTTAATTAATTATATTTTCATATCGACATACTATGTCTATTATTAAATTCATATTGCATTGTGAATCTAATCATATGCGATATTTATGCGTGTTTATTAATGCTTACGGTAATTACTTTTATTAGAATCTATTCTTCACAAAATATTCCGAGTGTTGGATCTACCGGCCGAGCATACGATAACCGCTTGCGATCAACTACTTTATGGAAATAAATTGTGTTATGATAATCGACTCTGTTCACAAAAGCAAGTTAAAAGTAAGATTAGGCCGCGGCGTTACTGTTTGCCAATTTCCCTGTTTACACGTCCCGCTTACGCCGTTATCGCGGTACACGCGACTCGCACTGCAGAATCGCATTACCCGACAGCGGCAGAATAACCGCATAAAAATTTCCGTCTTCCTTTTTCCAGGGCCGACTCGACTCGAGAGGAAAACTCGTGCGAAGGAACGGGCAGGGCTGCGCGAATATGCCGGCTGTTTGCCAAACCGCCTCAATCGCCGTCGATCATCGACGTCCTTGTGGGCGCGATAGATCGCATTACCGTAATGACATTTCGCGGCCAGTTTCGCTGACGATGAGAATATGAGGGTCGTGGCTCGAGACAAGAAGGTAGGCAAATCGATCTGTCGGTATCCGCACGTAACACACGGCTAAGTAGCGCGTTAAAACCCCGCGAGCGTCCCGGCTATGCTTTCAGCATATTTGTATAGGATTCTGCTCGGTGGCGCGTACGCGCCGCTGCCACCCGTGGTACGCGAGCACCTGCCGAACGCTTACGTAGCTACGCAAAATGACAACGCTACCATTACGCATACCCGGGATAGCCGAGATACTTAACAATCTGGTATTCCGATTACGATAGTACGCCTATGCATGTAGGAGCGCGCATCTTCGAATGCGCTCCGAGAAGACGCGCTCGCAGCGGATCGCAGCATGTAGAACGCGCTTGGCGATCCCTGAAGCGACAAGATCTTCCGAACCTCCCCGTACATCCGCTTATGACAAGCATGTGACATGAATGCTAATCGCTTATCCGATACCACAATCGGAGAGAAATTTATCAGTAACGTAATTTTGTATATATATATATATATATATATATATATATTCTCTACGGCACAGAGTTAAAGCAATAAGCGCACCGTTAATACGAGTTCTTTTTACCTTGATCTGAAAAATATCGCATTATGCCGCTATGTAAGATTAAAACTTGCCGTTATTATCAAAGATCATCGACGACAAATCGAACAAAGTCACTTTGTAAATGGAATGGATTTTTATTCTTTGACTTGTAGCTTGTTCTCAGTTTGAGAAACAATTCATAAAGTAATATCGTTCAAGCAAAAGTGTTTGATCAAAGACATAAAAAGTTTCATTAAAACTTCTTTGATCGCTGGCACAAGTAAAAAGAAGTACGCTGCCAATTATGTACTCCAGTTACGCAATGACCTACTGATTATGAAGAACAAAACGTTGTTATTACCCAGCGGAAGTAATTGATTAAATTTAGACGAAAGTATTATCTTTCTTACAAGCGGTAAGCTTTAATATTTATTTCTTTTTCAATTTTAATTATATTTGGAATTGCTACTATATATTAACTTTATAGCGTCAAAAATCGTTCATTTATCTTACGACTGAAAAGATACATGTATAACATCTTCATTTATATGTATATAAATTAGAAAAAAGGTTGCGTGTAGAGATGCTGTGCATAATCATCTACATCGTAGCTTCACATAATGTGAGGAGCATCCGTACGTATCCAACAAGAGTTGGATTTTAAAGTACGAAAGTTTCCGAGTTTTCTTGAATTTTCATTACGTACGTTCCGGGAGGAGGGCGGAAAGGTCTCTAGGGGGGAGTACGATAACATTAGAAGCACAAGCGCCTCAGGTTCTATCTCTGCGGCGCGTAATTCGAGAACCCAGCCCGCCGTTCGATTATAATTTCATTTGCCGGGAACTCGCATGATTAATGCGACGGTACCGACCTATTCCCTCTAATTAAATCCCATGTACCAGTACCAATTCTACAATCGATCGTGGAAATCATTGACCAGTCACCTGGGCTCAATTGAATTCTATATAGAAACGCGATACAGAGCAATCAAATAAGACTCGACTTACCTCAGTTCGATGCCTTGGTTACGCTTGTCATTTATGCTAACAATCACGTCGCGTGGCTGTATCTTCTTATCACCGCTGCACTCCGGGGTAGTCACTTTGCCGCGCGAGCTTACGCCAGGCACAAACGACGACTACGTACGTCCGCACACGTACGCCTCCCCTCGCGATGACGTAATGACATCCAGCGTTTCGCGATGACGAGATCAGCGTCTTTCCCTATCTCCCTCTGTTCGTGCGGGTTCAATTCGCGGCGACGTGAGAGTTCCACTCGGAGCACCGACGTACGTACATACGAACGAAGCTTAAGACAGTCACGTATCGTTGCGAGCCTTCGTCGCGCACACTGCTGCACTGTCACGGTGCCCGCCACGGTTTCTCCACCCCGTCGATTTAGCGAATCCCCCGAGCCAGCGATCCTAATCTCCCAATTTCTCGCGAGCGCGCACACCGGCGTGACTATCGCGACGCGATAAAGTCCGAAACGCGAGATTTACGAACTCTCGAAACGAATTCACGTGAATTCCAATACGACGATTTAAAGTGTCACGAGTTGACATAGATAAGCGCCAGCAGTCTTGTCTCTAAAATCCGTAGATGTGCATTAAATCAGGGTGTTTTTTTTTATAACTCAAAAGCATTTTATCGTACCGAAGATATACTTTTAGCATGCTCGATCAACGATTACGCTCGCGACTCTACGAAGTTGTTGTTCTTCTCGTATCCACAGAACGCGGGACGCGTCACACGAAGATGAGGGATGAAGCGTTGGCGTTCCAGCTGATTCACGCCGATAGAAAGAGAAAGGGATGCGTGGGACAGAGTCACGAGAATGCGAGCCACGATAACGTGTGTGTTTACCGCGCGACGACGTAAACACTCCGCACGAAAGCACTCGACTGCTCGACAGGGGTGGCCGAGCGGCACAGTTCGGTTGCTCGCGCAGTAGCTTGGTAACGCGGCGCAACAGTGCGCAAGTTGTGCTTTTGTGCGGCGAATGCGGTACGGGGGCTAGCACACCTATGACCTCTCTCTCTTTCTCTCTCTCATTCTCTCTCTCTCTCTCTCTCTCTCTCTCTCTCTCTCTCCCTCTCGCTCCCCCTTCTTTTTATCTGTATCTGCACTTTTCGTGTTTTTCACCCTCCCGCCTTCTTTTTGCTCTTCTTTATATGCCACCAGTTTTCACTTCTTTTCACCCTCTCTCGCGCTGCCTTGTCTTTTTCCTCCCCTACCCTGTCTTTTCTCTTTTCTTACTTCACCGGCAATCCTCTTATGCCCTTCCTTCACGTCTCAACCAACTGACTGACTGATTGACTGACTGTCGTCTGTCCGACTACCTGCGCCGCGGAAGAGCGGCCACGGTGAATCGCGAAAAGTAACTGGCGAGCCGGCCGACCCCGATTGGCTCGAGTCTGCGCCCTAGCGACAACTCGGGTACACCGGATATAAAATATAGACGCCTAGTGTGTACGTATACCTACGCGCCGCTCTGTGCGCGGTACGCGGCAACACGGGGGTTGAAAAGGAGGAAACTCTCCTCCCCTGCGACCCCCCCCCCGGGTCTCGTCCTCCCGTTACCTGCTCTCCTCTTATTCTATTTTCACTCACTGTACCGGTAGTCGCTCTCTCCTCTCTCTCTCTCTCTCTCTCTCTCTCTCTCTCTCTCTCTCTCTCTCTCTCTCTCTCTCTCTCTCTCTGCTACTCTCCTTTTACCTCATGTTCGTCCGCTACTCGCTTCATATTCTCTCTTCCCTCTCCGGTCTCCCTTTCCTCTACTCTTCTCTACTCCTCTCTTACTCACCTTGTCCTTTCTCTCTGCCTTCCTCTCTAGTTCCTTCATTCGTGACTATGCATCTCGTATCGCCTACCGCAACGGCGCCGATATGCTGTTGCTGCTGTGTTGTAGCTGCTGATGAAACCTCAAGATGTACGCATATCTAGGTGCAGAAGAAAAAGACGTCTTGTGTGGAACAAGAAGGCGAATATTTGTCTTAATCCAGGGTACACATTAAATGGATACTGAAATTGCGTTGTCTTCCGAGAGTGGTATTAACAACATTAAACTGACTTGTCGGATGCTTTTTAAAGAATAAATATGACACTTTTCTAGACGTAATAAGCATATTTTTGTCATTGTAGATTGCGTAGATTTATCAAGCAAAGTACATAATATACACTGCGGTGAAACTGATTAAATTTGGCGAATGCTTCCTGGTTACGTATTTTAAGTCTGAAATCTACATCGCTTGTTTAGAGACTAATTGCACGCTTGTTTCTTCACGGGGAATTACCTCGCGCTTAAACGCGAGGTATATCGATTTAGTAGCGCCGCGTATTTATATAACGACAATGCATATTGAGTATATTATGTATATGTAAATAAAAATGTATATATAATACAATATTTACTACATTCCTTTTTAATTAACCACGAACATAAAAACTGTGGACGTTTATGGTTTTTTTAAGAAGCAATTGGTTTGACTTAAAACGATGTACCTAATTATACGATTGCGTTTATAATGCGTTAGTTACGGCCTAAATCATTATAATAATGTTTCTAGACATAAGATGTTTTATGTTATTTCACGGTTAAGGCCACCAGTTACATTGCTGCATTATTTTTGCAATATTTTCAAAGAACGAATAATAATTTTAAACCATAAGAATAGATAAAATGTAATTATCAAAATATGACAATGATTCACACTCTATAATATATATATATATATATTATAAGCAAATTGTAACAGCATTGTTTATCATATCAGTGACGTTTGCTACTATCATAATTAATTAAAAACATCGCATCGGGCGACAAATTACAGCAAGTTGATATGATTCTATATCTTCTAGTTATTCAAAACCTACATAATTATGTTAATGTGCTGCTATCATTATTTTGACAGACATCGACAGGTATTTTTTCAGCTCGCTTATTTCCCTATATTAACCTGCTAAATTATTGATTTTCAGTACGCTCCATATTTCTGAATTAAGTTATAATATCGTTTACCTATTACTTTATTTGTATGTAATTAAATCTATATTCTATCGACAGTTATTTAATTACATTTAGTTATTAATTAATGAAATATTGATTTCCATTATGTTCTATTTACATTTTTGGAACCAAATATAAGATGATAGTCCGTTATTTTGTAATTAAATTTACGATCAATGGCGGCACTATTTGCAGTAGATAAAGCTTTATCCCAATGTCTTCTGATTAAGAAGATTCCGAGGCATCTTCAGAGATACAAAGTTATATTGTTATTCATAACAGGAGGAGAGAGGTAGTTTCGCGGAGCTGTAGCAAAGCCCATTATCTTAACGCGGCTATGACGGCAGTCTTAAAATTGGACGCATCTCTCGGTAGTCTAATTACTCATTAGTCGGGCCAGCCGGTGATTTGAACATTATCCTAACACAGCCGAAAACTTGGCAGTGGCTATTATAGCCGCTCGTAGATCCGTTTTCACGGCTGCTTTAACCAGATGTGGTAACAGGTTTCAGGTCCCGATTTCGTCTGAATTATACGCTATATTAAATTACTCGGCTTGCATCACCATTACAGTTTGTCGCTCGACAAAGTAGACACCGGGAAACTATTTCTGTTGGATCATTACCGTTAGTTAATGGGCACGAAACCACGTAGAATTCATATGTTAGCGAATTGTGGAATAACTAAGCGGTCCCCCATTGTGACACTTTACATAACACGTCGCATATTCATACATACGGATTCACAGACCGTTGCGTTAATACACGTTGCTGCAGCATCAAATTTTTTTAATATCTCACTCTCACTTTGTAAGCTTTAAGTTATTTAAAAAACATTTGCAAAATAATATTTTGCATTTATTCATTCAAAAATAATACTAATTATACTATGTAATATTGTAATAATCTACAATTTCTTCTTACGGCTACAGAACGCGAGGATGCTGGTGCAAACTTGAAATAAGACAGCTCATTATACGTTACGTATTAACATTACGTAGACGTATATCCTAAACTTTTTCACACGACGCAGTTCGCTCGACGCAGTGCAAGAAACATAGCACGTTTTCGCGCAGGTGCGAGTTTGCTTATTCGATTCCCGAAGGCAGGGGGGGGTGCTGAATAAACGATCGTAATCCTTCATTCAATCGTCCGTACCCTCCGCCCGATAACGTACATATATTTTTACGTAAAGTAAAACAACAGAGGCCGAAACAACGAACGCGCCATCGTGTGCGTCATCGTAGTCTTTAAGAGCCACCGTCGCACCCGTAACTACTCGTACTACTGCGCGACAAAGGACTCGTCGACTGCGGATTACTACAGTAGTAGAAGATAGCGTTTCCACCGGAGGGATGCGGCGTGTATCTTCCACTAATTAGCATTCATCTAGCCGCGGCTGATATGGCGAGCCCCGCGTAACGCGAATACGTTAATTCCGCCATTGCTATCCCGTTAGCTTTGCGCCTTTGCTGTTTCGCCGAACCGTATTCCGCGATCGCACAATGTAAACGGAGCGCCGGGCGTCATTCCGATGCATCGAGCCCCGTACACGTGCGCGCAGCAGCCTCCGTGCGTAACAGGAACAGACGTGTTCGTCGTGATAACCTGCCTCCAGGACGTATGGAATTACTCGATAAGCTCACGTTCCACCAGGCCGGAGCCAATTCTAGGTTTGCACGGAAGAAAACATCCCTACGCTGTCAGCGTTTCCCCGAGAGTCGAGAGTAAACAACATGACTAATGGTAATGGTGATATCCCGGTGTGACTGTAAGATTAAACCGTGCCGATAAATGTTTCTACAAAAGCACGCCGATTCTCTTACTCTTACTTTTACTTACTAATAATGCGTTTAATAATAATAGCAACATAATAACATTTATTATTACCACTGATATTATTAATTTGCAAATATTTTAATGTTATTATAATATTGGATTTAGTATCGAATTTTAATATATAAAAATTTGATTGTTTGCATAATTTTACTTCTCATCATTCTTGTTACATAATTTATTGATGCAAGCTTTAATCTCCATCAGATAATAATATGCAATAATCTAGGAATATTATACAATTAATAGTCTCTTGATTTATTATAATGTTCACATTTAAACTACTAAATCCAATGATGTGTCAGATTCATGTGTGTCTTTCTGCTATGTTAATTATATTATCTTCTATGATATCTCAAATCTCAATTTAATAAGGATGTAATTATAACATAAGGATAAATTTTCTGATATAAACAATCTACGAATATTTAATATATAAGAATTTCTTAACTAATACTCGAGTTAGAATAGATATAAGATCGTGCAGTTTCATTTTCTCAAATCTATAATTGATCTCAATATTAATGACTGACAAAAGATTTTCAATATGTTTCATAATTATAATTATTTATCCTTTACAATATATTCTTTTCGGATATTTATTACAACTATATATTCCTGTGCATTAACTATTATTTCTGTTTTATCCCGATAATTTGCCTCGACGTTACCTCGACCGAATTATCGACTAAAATTAACGTGAAATGGCTGGAACATTTACGACCAGGTTTTTACGAAAGGAGAGTAAGCAAACTATGCTGTAATTCTTTAACGAAATCATTAAGGCGACAGTTAATAATAGTTGATATTCATAATAATGTTTGCAAATACCTAAAAATAATATTAAACAACATATAAAATAATTTATAAAATAATTTATTTTATAAAATTTTGACGAAAATATTAAGATATAATATTTAAAGTTACGAAAATTATATAGTCTTCATAAGCAATAATACAAGCATGAAGTAATAATATATTGTTATAATATTGCACGTAAACATACATTTTATAAAAACACAAAGTATAATCTATTATATGTTGCAGAAAATACTTAACATAATCTTTTATTAAGCCACAAATATGCCGGAAGGCGAATTTTATAACAAATTGAATCGGCGAACATGTTGGTATGATAATTAATCAAAGAGTGTGCTTTGTAATGTTCAGTACACACGGTATTCAATACCTTTGTTCGTTGAATTCGCTATCTTCGTTAAATTTCGCAGCACGTACTGCAAAGCGACGTGTTTATTATATTCACGGAATAACCCATCCGCCTGCGGATTATCTGTACGTAGTAGAAAGAGCTCACATAATATTTGAGTGAATACCTGATCTGACATTTCCATGATATTTCCATTTAGATCATGACGCCGTCGAGCGAATTTTAAGGACTTAGACAGAGAATGATTTTCAGTAATGCCATCTAATTATATAATCGCCATCTAATTGTCGATCTTTTATTGCATCTCAGATGGGTGAATGGTAATTTATGTTTAATTATGCAAGCAAAAAAGATCTATGCAAAAGCATGACTAAGACGAATAGCTATCAATAAGGAGAGAGAAATAGGCCGTGCTAGTCTCGCCATAGTTAAGAAATATGATTGTGATTGCGTCTGGCGCAATAACATCCCTTAGACAACTCGTGCATGGCATAGAGTTGGACTAGTCACTTGTTATGCATGATATATTGCAGCATGCTTTCTACGTGTCTTCGTTATATTCCTGTTCATATCTTCTCATCGCGCGATAGCGCACTTTATTATGCGGATATCGAGACTAACATTGTTCTTATCTCTTGGGATATAGCTCGGCATGTAAACGTAAAGAACGCATAGAATCGTCAATTCAATATGTAACAAGTAAACTTGTAATAAAAGTAACAATTTGCCGTTAAACAGGACAATTTAAAAAATACAACGCTCAAATTATAATCTGTTCGTTTGAACTGTCAACAATTCGAAATAGCGCGGCATATAGTCGCGTTTAACTCGGATAACTTCTACTGAAATGTATATTGCGGTCAAATGACATTAGTTATGCCGCGTGAGTAAATCAAGGCAAACAAGTACAAGCCCATTCTACAATTTGCGTGCAGAATGGTCGTTACACACATTTACGTTTTCGACGCTTCACAGGATTCATATATCGATATAAAGGCTACACAGTGATGCACAAGCGTTTTAGCGTAGCTCATGATTAATGCAAATAAAATATATATCGATTGTATGATAGCAAAAATAATCCAATTAGATAATATAGATATAAGTATAACAAATACTCAATTCTCTCCCGATAAATGTGTTATGCATATGTCGATATGTGTAAATAGTAACTAGTTAGTTCAATATTTGAAATCTAAATATATATATATATATATATATATATATATATATATATATTTAGATATACATGCGCGCGTAAATACATATTTATGAATACTGACACGATGATATTCAAATGAAATTAAATGAATCATATGAAACGCACGATGGTTCGTTGCAATTACTTCGTGGTTCCGTGCTCTTTGTATTTCTCTTTTATTTTAAGTTTGTTTACTTCAACTTTAGCAAAGAATGTATCAAGTGTGTACTATCCGTCGGAGTTTTACGGCACGAACTACCACCGACCGCTTGAAATACTCTGATTAAATGTCGGCTGAATATTCCTCTTCTAGTATAAACATTTTCACAAGATGAAAATTGTATTCTATATTATGCTTCTACATGAATTCCGCTTTTATATATCTTTTCAATCATAATAATGAGTAGAAAATGCATTTCTTTCTAAAGTTTGTAAATTGATACATCCTGAGAAATATAAATTAAATGTCTGTTGTCGCATATTATATATTACGAAAGAAGCTTAACTTATAATATCACAAATTTTTTTATTTTCTATATCATTATTGTGTTACGCTAGATCAATAGAATTCTTATTTTGTAAAAGGATATTTACATCATATATATGTCGATAAAATATAAATAAATCTTACGCGTTTCTACTCATATTCAATAACAACCTGTCATGGTGAAACTCGCGACACAACTTTGCATACGTATATAACAAAAGTTGGAAACTTATAAGACGTCAGAAAGTTTCTAAGATAATACAACAAGACGCAAACGCGCTCTGGCAGCGTCGGCAGCACTACAACTTTCCCAATTTGCTATCTATGACTACAACTGCAGATTCTAACTCAATACGCGTCCCTTAATATTCATCAAATTGGCCAAGTGTATAACATCTTTAAGGCGTTGTCCAACTTAGCCCAGATCAAATAGATAATACTCGTGCTAACTTTTCTAACTAGACACATTAGACATACGTGACATAGTTAATTTAGAAGTGACGTTGTAATATTAGCATAAGTCACATAATGTAACTTCTAACAGCGCCTGAAAAATTTCAATATTACAATTTGTTCATCTCTCAAGGCAAAATGTACTCTTATTTGTAATTACAGCACATACACACAAACATACACACATGTACTCTTATTCGTAATTATTACACATTTCTACACACATTTCTAATCATTAATTGCTTACAAGAACATTTAAAAGACTTGCTGAATATATATATAAATATTTTGGTTTTGACTATTTAATACAAAATAATATGAAATAAACCTTTGATCAAATTTGTGTAAAATAAATTCTTTGCTATATGGGTTCCATCGTGACATAATGCAATGGATATCTGATTACAATGCGGACGGTGTTATTGAAATCTCCACTAGAATCAATATACGACTGGTGAGAATTCCGATATCGATATGAATACTGACGTACTGTAAATTATACAGGATGTCGCGAATATTGTTTTCGACTGTGCTGGATAAATTATATGTCGTTTTACAACATCAACGTTTTTCTAATGATAAATAATTAAGAACAGAAAGCTTATATATGCTTAATCTTTCTTTAATATACATTATCTCGGTACATTATCTCTAAAATACTATTTAAACTATTTCTCCTACTACGAAATATAAAATTAAATTAATTTACGTTCTAACATTTTGGCTCTAATTAAAAGCAAGTACATTTAACAAAAGTTGACTCTTTCCAGCTTTTCACCCACGCATTGTATAATGAATGTATCTCAGTGGATAGTTTTTAATTATGTGAGTATACGAAAAGCATTATGCTTGTACGTTATTTCAGCAGTTCTTCATGAAGGCATAAAATATCCTGGATATATCATGAAGTTTTCATAACTCACGCCACTTACCGTGAATATATGCTCGGCCTAGCCACATCGTCCCTCGCGTTGCGCGACATTTTATTCTACATTTATGATCACTATAAGCTAAGATCGTTATTCCCGCAGCCATATTTTTCACCATTATCGGCTAATAGACTCATAAATCGACGTATGGCATAAACGAAAAATTGCAATGGCCACGCATCGTTATCGCGCGATGAGCGGTCAAAATGAATTTAAAACATCAGATTTTATAACAGCAAATCCAAGAAGGCTATTTTGCAGAGAATCAGTTTTATCTTACTCGTTAAGTGCTGCAATTAATACACACAGTAAATTAGACGGCGATCATTACGAAGTTAAATGTATCGAAGACGACTCGGATATAGAGACTGCACGATCAGGTACAATGAAATAAATTATGAATCGCGTATTTGATTCTGAAATAGCGTTATATCGCGATTATCACGAAAACAATTACTATTCATCGTTTGCATCTAAGATAAACAGTAATCAGATGCACAAGCCTTTCATAAAATACGATTTTGCCACTATTATTAATCCCCAGACAACACGAAATTCAAAATGAATATGTAATCTTTCGGATATTTTTAAACTCTTATCTTTCAGACGTCTTTCGATTTTCGACTATATATTGTCTACGAAACATTTGCTGGTAGAACCAATATAATTATTATGTCATAATTAATATGTTACTCCTGAAACGTGATAAAAATGCACATAGATCAGATCATAAATAATTATATTTATTATTTAATAGTATTAAATTTAGCTGTAATATATATATGTGCGCTATACTTTATTAAATTTATACTTTATTATATTTATTCGTAATATGTATTTACAATTAGCGTACAGATCAAAAGAGTCCAATATCCAATTATCAGTTATACTACAAAGATATTGTTAAATATACTTTCTTACGCATCGTCTTTTTGTAGCTCCAATTGCAACATTAATAATACAGCGACATATATACTTATCTTCCGTTACAGTAACTAGTATCTTAATCTACTTTAAGTGTACTTCTGTGTTCGGTGATTCGGTTCAAATTAAGATATGCAAGAATTGTCGCAGGAGTCTGTTTGTCGTTACGACAGTGAAATACAGCGCTCACCTCGTTAGCCAAATTTCGGTATTATCAACTCATTAGCATATTCGTCTCCGGGCCGAGATAAAGATATAAAAACGTTAATCCCCGTTAAGTGCACTCGATGATATTCATCGATTCGTTCGGAATAACAGATAGATACCTCCCTCCTCTCCACCGATCTCGCCCGTGCTTTGTCTTTCGGGCACCCGCTGGAGGATACCACAAACGTTGCCTGCCTGGCAATACGGCTCGCGATCCTGCACATAACGGCCCACGCTTTGACAAGTTTACGACGTTTAACGGGATGCAAATGCGGAGCAGAGGCGCGTCCGCACGTGGGTCCAGTCGGACAATAAAGAGTAGAGTACACGAGATGTCAGGAGGATGAAAGGAGAGGGAAATAGAATGAGAGAGAGAGAGAGAGAGAGAGAGAGAGAGAGAGAGAGAGAGAGAGAGAGGAGAAAATTACATGGTGTACAGGAGGTATAGCGCAGTATACTCTAATCCTCGTATAACGAGTGAGGAGAAACGCATCGGCACAGGAATTGGCCAAATGCCAACTGTTAGACAGTAGAAATGGTTGTTTCAGCTGCAAACTATATCACTTGCCGTAGCCGCGACGCGTATATGCGCGCGATGCGCGTGGAGAACACGCGAGAGCGAACGTAAGTACGTACGGCCACCAGTTGCCTTCTCCCTTTTCTCGGCCCATAATAATAGATTACACGTTATACCCCCCCGCAATTTTATCATTATAGCGAAATATAGTATTATTATGATTATAGTATTATATAAAGTATTATTATGGAAAAAAATGATTATATTTGTCATATTATATTATTATATTTGTCAGAAACGTAAAACGAGAATCTTTAAATCATTTATTTCAAAAATTATTTCGCAATTTTTATCGGTTGTGGTGCCACAAAATCGACATTTTAATTTCAGCAAGACTTGATCAAACACGTGATTTGAAGGTAAATACTTTTTCGAATACCTATATTCGTGCAATCGTTACGCAAATAAATTGTAATTATTATTGCTGTTCTCTCCAAGCTACGACAAGTCCTGATTTTATTTATTTTCATGTTACTTTTTATATTACAACTATTAATTATTTTAATGAATTTAAAAGGCGTATTTGACATTTGGGTGAGTATAGAGCGACGTCCGATCGTAATAGCGCGCAAAAAAGAGCAGAGTGCTCGAAAATATTTACGGAGCCGTGTTTCCATAAGCGACCGGTAGCGATGGCTTTTGCGTAACTGCTGCTACATCTCTTACCATTCGGTATATTTACACCAGTACTAGACTTTGCAGACGAGTGTTTTCGTCTCGCTGGCTATATCGTTGGCAGCTCACTGCGTATATATACGCGGCGAACCTACACGTACGTAAGTACTTACGACCACCAGTTGCCGCCTCTTTTCCTGACGTTACATCCATCGAAGTATAAAGCGTCGTTCAGCAGCGTGGACGGGATGGTTTATTGATCATTGCGGCGGAAGCAAGAATTACCTTCGTTCGCGCCCTTACGTCGTAAATATAAAAGAAACATCTCGGTCTTGACAATTGCGTTGAAATATGCTCATGCCATGTTAATAAAAATAAAACTATTTATTACAGTGAATATTTATAAAAAAAAAATAAACAAGTAATGTCTTCATATGTAGTATATATTATTATTGAATATGTAGAATATATTATTTTTACGTTATTTAATCATCAAGAGTTGTTATATCTTCCTCTCGTATGTTATTTCTGCAGGATTTCCATATCTACATTTGAAATACGATCGTGTTGCTGTTACATCAACTAAATAGCGCAAGGTAACAATTTTGTACTGCAAAGTAACACTATTTGGATAACTAGATATCGATCACAACCATTCGCTCGTTATTCAATATAATAAAGCCACGTGCAGTGATCCGTGAAGCTTCTATATTAGCATGTATCAGGATGAAATGTAATATATAATGATAATATCAATATATTCTATATAAATTTAATTGGTACAATTAGCAATAGAATTTATACATACTGTATACAAATTATATATATATTTTTTTTATAATTTGTACACATATGTATTTATATATGTATACACACACACACACACACACACACACACACACACACACACACACACACACACACCCACATGTATATACGTATACTTGAAAGACCCTATTTTACAATAAATTTCGACCAAATTTCGCAATTATGGAGTTGCAAAACGATGCTCGTTATACGCACTTGAAATGATCCTTCCCTCTAATGAGAGGCAGGACGTAAATAGTTATCAATGGATAATTAGTAAATACATGCGCGTATTAGAGATCCTATTTAACGCTTCCGTCATTTCCCAGTTAGTTGATATTGATACGGTAAGCCGATTTTGCGATATATAGTAACGTTTCTGCGTATTGCAATGATCGATTGCAGTTCTCATAAAACATGACACAATAATTCAATTCGCTACTATGGCACTATACCTATATTCAAAGTTGTGCGTGTAACGAGCGACTGGCGCCTGCGGAACGCATTACAATTTTGCTAGCTCGGTCAGTCCCGAGAAAGACGAACATTCCGATTTTATTTCCCGTCGTGGCCCCTAACGAGATATTGATACAGCAACGAGACTACCCATAACTTTCTACCCCAGAACCGCGTATATAGACTCTTCCGCAGTCACTCGTCGTTACGTGGAGGATGGGCCTCGGTAAATCCACGTTAGTATGTGCGGAGGGTTGTGAACGTATCCTGAGTAACCACCCTTCTTGTTCTCGAGCATCGTCTATAACATCGTTCCTGAGTTCCAGGACGTCGCTGGACGACTTGAAAATTTATTACCAGAATAGGAGGAGAAAAAAGCTGTGGAGAACCCGACTTCCTGGCGATATACTTGCCTCCGCGTCTGACCCTTAATTCCCTCGGGACGGACAGAAGTAGCGACTTTAAATTGCAATTGTACACCGCTTAACCGGTAGATTTTCCGGAGTCCAGGATAAAATGCTTCCTGATACCCCTTTAATCTCGGCCACGATATCTGCGTAAAAACATCACACCCGAAATGTTCGAAGAAACTTTTGATATTTTGATACTTTCAGTAGCTAAGAGTGATATTATGTACATCATATAAATAATAAATAATTATGTACATAATATAAAAATATAAATGTTCAACGTTATCTCTATGCTTTAAGCAAGATACTTGTATTATCCTTACTCACTCAAATAGACATAGTTATGGCTGAGTTTATATATGGATATATATATTTATTCGCGTATAAGGAACGAATAAAATCGTCCATAAAATCTCGTAGTTACATTGAGAATTCAACGCGTAGAATATATACCGGAAGGTTGTCTTTATGCGATGCACGCAACGAAGGTCTGAGCCCTCATAAAGCCGACTTGTATAAAGCGTTACTTAAATGTACCGTGAACAGATCATCCATCCTGAAAGCGATCTGCGATCTCCGTTGGTAGACACTCTCATCTTTACCATGATAATCCGAGATAGAAGAGATCGGCGAACACATACAACAGAAATCTCGATTCCGCAAAAACAATCGTCGATACACGTGTAATATTTCGTTATATAACAATATTATATAACGAAGTACTGTCAAATGTACCATTTATTTGTCACTCGTCGGAAAAAACGTTTCTTCATTCGTACAGTCGGTTCAATATTTTTATATCTCGCGGAAACCAACTGTCAGTTGCACTAAAAATAAACTGACCGCACCAAAATTCACTGGCTGTGATGTACACGATTCGCAAATCATACCGGCAATTATTCACATCTCCATGAACTGGAACGTATGAAAAATATGATGCATTTCGTATATTGGATGGTATTAATTTCGAGATGGACACGCATATTAGTAGACGCGTTCGCACGAATCGTGGATGTAAAATTTAATACATTTTTTTCAATGATACACGTTTTAATTTTTAGATAAATGCAATTTCTCAAATTTAAATCTATCTTAATAAAAATAATTAATATATACATATATACATATATAGATACATATACATATATATATATAATATATTAAATAATTAAAAAATTTTCCGTATAGATCATATATCGCGTATGAAAAGTTAATATAATATTTTATTAATTTTTAAGAAAAAAACGATAGTTCTAATAGCACTTTTTATAATTCTACAATTCTTGATAAATGTTGAATAAAGATCTTCATTTCTTTTCAACATCAAAAAATACAAAATTTTTAAAGTGCAAAAGACAATCGATATTATGACATCCGTCGCACATATATAAGAGTTCTTATTAGTTTTAGACTGATTTTATAATTATATAGTACTTCAGGACGAAATGCCAACAATTAATAATTTTATACATAGTTGGGAGTATTTATTTAAAAAATTACTTTAAATATATCCTACTTGTCGTTGTGCAATGTATGTTAAATTTATATATAATTTATATATATTTATATATATATATATATATAAATTTATATATATATATATATATATATATATTTCAATACATAACATATAATTTTATATAACAAATTTTGTCTTTTATAATTTTTATATAATTTTAATAATTATTAATTTATTAATATATTGAATTCAATCTTTTTGCATTTCAAGCTATCTATTGAAAATAACTAAATCTCATAGAAGAGTACCAACATCATGTAAAATCCATGTCTGCTTGGGTCCTGTCTGAAGTCAATATATATATTTTACTATTTAATCCCAAATAAACCTTGAAATATAAAAGTGTTGGCACATAGAAAAGTTTAAGCAGTAAGCTGCATTACAAAATTGATAGAAAATTGAAGATAAATAAGAAAATTGACCAATCGTATTTGATTATTCTTTTTACAAAAAGATAAATAATTACTAAGAATAATCATCTATAATTAATTTTCTTATTGTTTATGTCTTCCTGGTTTTTCTATGTAGATTCTTACAATAACGATATATTTAAAGTTTAATAAAATTGAATTACATACGCGTGTTATGTATGTGTTATTTATTTCTTTTTTTTTTAAATGTATAGAAGAAAAATATAATACTCTTACATTATTGAATCTGATACAAATATTGTCAAAATATAGAATCTATTATGAAATCTGTAGAAAACCAAATCGCAAAAAAGAAAATTCGATCGATTTTAATTTCAATACTTTCAAGTTTAGACATGCATGTATTTGTTAAAAAAGAAGCATTTATAAATATTTTCACGATATTTTTTGTAATCAATGCACTTTTGTTTTTTATTTATAAAGAGAAGGCACTGGAATGAAACCTATGTTGTCAATGCAATTGATCAGATATGTAGTGCTGGCCTCGTAAGGCAAAACGCTACACACAGACGCAAGCAACAAAATCGATCAAGTATTACCAACAACGTGTTACTAGACTTTTATCTCAGTACGAAAATTATTTTATCATTTATTGATTAAGAAGAACATATTTCTTCAGTTTCATTATATATACTTTGGCCGGTATCGTATTACGGGAGACTTGAATAAGCTTGATCATCTGCCGGCAACGATACTACCGACTGCATTTTCTCGTACAAGTTTGCTACGAAAGGACGGAGAACGAACTCTCCTTTCATCCAAAGAGATGCCGCCGTTGCCAACGATGTACGCTTGTTCGTGCTTATAATGATCTTTCTATAATTAGAAATATCGTAAAACGTTTAACGGAAGGCCCTCTTTTTCTGCATTGCTTTTAACCTATCATTTAACAACTCCACGATGTTCCATGTGGAGCACGAATGCGAAATCACAACCGAGCACGAAGATATAGTTTTTCCTCCCGACAATTTCTTCCGAAATGCGTTTAACGCGTTCCGCTCTTCGCTGATGGTATCGAAAAAAAATCCAGGTACCCACAAGTATTTACGCAGTCGCGCTTCCATATTCTTGGAAAAGAAACGGCACTTGCATAACTATCAGTATATTCTTCATCCATTCAGTATTTTTAGGTATATTTTCTCAATATACAATATTTTACAACCTTTCTATATATGTCAAATCAAATATGCTGAACTAAACCAAATTTTTTATAGCACAGATTTGTCTGGGATATCCTAATGATTTTAACGATAACATGCTTACTATTGATTGCTCCATATCAGGCTGTCTTTGAAATGAAGCGTTCAATTTATTGGACAGTCTGTAAAAATCTTTTACTTTTTCTTTGTTGCATGGACATAGTTGTTAATTTTATGACAGGGTGAATACAATTTAATTGATAAATATGAATTATTTATTTGTATTCATATATATGTGTTTTTGTTGAACATAACATAGAAATTTTAGAATATTATATTCTAATTTCGTTACTATAATAAACTATAATAAAATTGATTAAAATTGCTATAAAATTAAAAATTTCTCTTTCATCATTGAACAGATATTTTGATAAGCTGTATCAAATTGTTGTGATGGAACCGAGGAAAATAATGAAGAGATACATAAAATATGGTACTTTCCTGCCTGACTTACTGGGCTCTTTACCAACTGACATCGCGTTTGTTAAAACGTGGGAGGAGAATATAATTACACGCGAGCTAGTATCTTTGATGTGCGGATTTCGCGTATTTTCTCTCAGTTCTTATATGACAAAGATTGTTCAATCGTATGACGCCCCATTGGTTGTCTATGAAGTCTGTATCATGATATTTTGGCTTATAATAGCATTTCAATGGCAATCTTGCCTTTATTGGCTGGTACCAATAGCGACGACTTCCATGTACTTACCAAAGCGTCCCGTCAACGATTCCTGGATACACGAGTTCAATCTCTGGGAAGAATCCAAAGGTCTACAATATCTATCCAGTCTCTTACGCGCCGTTTCCACTTTCTTCGCATCAGGCTTCTTGCACAGAAAGCCGAAAAACGAGGCGGATCTCACGCTGGTGATACTCTTTCATCTCTTAGGAGGTCTAATTATGTGTATTCTAATAGCTCGCGTGAACCAGCTCTACAGGAGCATCAACAGTTCTAGGATAAAATATCAAGACGTCATGGTGCAACTCAAGCAGTATATAAAGCATCGGCAACTACTGCATCCGACTCAGTGCCGTATCGAAGCGTACTATGAGTTTTGTTTTCAACATCAATATTTCTACGAGGTCGAGATCCTCAACACCCTGTCGCCGCAAATGCGACAGGAGATCGGCATGCACGTCTGCCGCAAACTCGTGGAGAACGTTACGTTTTTCGCCAATCTGCCTCTTTCGTTGCTGGCGCGCATCGTCGCTCTGCTCAAATCCGAAATATTCTTGACGAACGACGTGATTGTGCGAGTCAATCAACCGGGTGACTGCATGTATTTTATTGCCAGCGGCACAGTGGCTATTTACACGAGTACCGGAAAGGAAGTATGTCACTTGCAGGATGGCGCGTACTTTGGAGAGATCGCGCTGGTGATGCCCGAGGAAAGAAGAGTGGCTAGCGTCATCGCTGTTGAGATCTGCGAGCTATATCGACTGAATCGTGCCGATTTTGCCAGAACGATTCATCTCTTTCCTATGTTCTGGGAGCAAATCAAGAAAATAGCTGTCGAGAGGCATGAGAGAACGGCCATAATGGCGTTATAAATTAAATTACAAAGATAGTTTATTTAAAAATGTCATCGTTATTACAGCACATTTATCGAAAAAAAAAAATCTTGTTTGTATATAACTTAGTTGCAATATTAAAGATAATATTTATAAGGCGACGCATATTATATCAAGAGCAAGTGACGTTAAAAATCGCTCTATCTGTGATCGTTGATTATACAAATCACGATCGCGAATGCCGAAAGCAACATTGAGACTAGCGAGCAAGCGACGATAAATTTTAAAGATCCGATTATCTACCGTTGCAACGTAGTATTAGCGTACGAAATTTATTGATGAAAGCGTACTTTGGAACAATGCATTTGCAATTCGTGCCTCATCCACAGGTTTTTAAAGGATATGTTCTAAACTTATTGTAGTGCGCTAATATCAGGTTACAGGAAACTGCCGTTGAATTGTTACGATTGAAAGAATTGTTAATGATCGTTGACGATAATAGCGGAAAATTGTTAAAGAACCGATAAATTTCAAGACTCCGATAACTGTTTCTCGTAACCCAACATTAGGGCAGATTTATTACCCTGGACGTGGATCAAGAAGATCGCGATCGTGCGCCGCGGAAGACTACAATTTTCAATGTACTGTAGATCATCGGTAATATCATGTAGTAAGAAGAATGCATGATTACTTCTTAAGATGAATTCGTGATAATTACAGTTTAGCACCGCGCATCGCCGACCGGAACTCGGACTCGTTGTTTTGCGAACGTCAAAAATCAAGTCGATTCGAAATGCATCGCGCGATATCAAACATATCGAGCTTCAAATCGGCAAGTGGAGCACTTAATATAATGGAACGAGAAACGGAAGGACGCATCTCTCTTCGCTTTGTAGCCGTGCATCTACGCAACTAGCTCACGCTATTAATACTTATCGGGAGCTGGGATCATTATCTTTAGCGCTGGTTGTAAGATCCGTAGTTGATTGTAGTCGGTGTCCTGGGATATTGCATTAAGAATACGCGTGTAACGAGAGAAGGCCTGATTTACCTGACGATGCGTGCTTATCTGAAAGATTCGCATATCGAGTTAGTCCAACCGGTTCTACCTGAATATCTGCGTGACGCGATGCAATGATACGTTATCCGTTATTAATGAATGCAGTTTTCACGATAATTGTTTTTTGTCGTTACAGAACGAACTTGTTCTTTCACCGGGCGAGGAATGTCTAAGCAGGAAAACTTCGATGGCACGCGTAAATAATCGGTATGCATGTATTGATAAAAAAAAAAAAAAGAAAGATACATCCTCGGAACTTATTATTAGATCTGGCTACATCGGTAGCGTGATAACAAGTTCGTGCCACGATGATATATCTCATTTCTTTGATGTTAAATGCGACAAATATGTATCCCGATTATTCTGTGCGTTCGCAAAAAGCGGTATAAACTATCGCAAAAAGGCAGAGCGAGTTCCAGTTGCCGCATCGTCGCACGTAGTAAGGACAAAGCATAGCGTGCAAATTGCGGAGACCATATATAAAGTGATATAATATATATATATATATATATATATATATATATATATATATATATTTACTCTAAAAGAAAGAGAAAGAGAGATAAAGGTTATGCCACATCAGCGATAATCTAACAGCTTAAATTTAACGACAAATTACATTACGATTGCAATAAATTATTTATACGTAGTAATTAATTAGATAGTCGAGCCGACAAATCTATCAATGGTATCACAATTCTGCGATAGAGGGGGAATTGCACTGCTAAATAAAGGCAATTAATATACTCTATCACTAGTAGTCATGGGTGATCGATCGCGTAGAAACTTACGCCTCGTCTGGTCTCGCCGTGGAAACGGCGTTATCCGATGACGGTGGTCTCGTTGGCAGCAGAGAGCCGCCCATTCGACGAGAAACAATGGTTCGCGCGCATCGACGCATGGGCAGAGAGAACGCGCCGATGACAATGAAACGTTTAGGAGGGCTGGCCATTGTAATAGGCCGACGATGCGCCTGCTTGGTAGCTCCCGATGACGTACTCGCACCGGCGTATCCCTACTGCCGCGTGCGCATCGGCTTCGGACAGAAAGGGGAACGCTAAGCGTTAGGATGAGTACGGACGAGAGGTACAAAGAAAGAGAGAGAAATAGCTCGCTATTGTTATCAGCAGAGTCAACTTTCGATTAGCGAGAGGGAGACGAAACATTTCCGTGGAGAACGAGTAAAGGCGACGATGAAACGAGAGGAAAAGTTGAACAGACGAAGAGAGCGAAGCTGCGAGAGCGAAGGAAGGAGAAAGAGAAAGAGAGACAGAGAGAAGAGAACGTTGTGGCTATGGTTATGTGGCCACACCCCGCGGAGCCAGCCAACGAGCTCTCCGCCGACTGACGACCCACCTGACCTCACAATGGGCAGATCCACCTAGCTACGCTCGGTGGTTGTGCATTGTTCCCCCTCTGCGCGAGTTAAACGGTGTATACGCCGCTAAAACGGAACGAAAATGCACGGGCGAGAGAGATAGAGGCTTGAAAGATAGGTACAAAAAATGAAAGAGATGTGTGTGTGATAACCGAAACGAGCCCCCCCTCGGTTGAACATGTCGTTCACGGTACGCGACACGATGACAACGCCGAAGACGCTGAGAACGCGAAGGCAAGCTTGAAATCGTTAAGGCGTTTAACGGTGCATGAGTGATACGGAATCACGATATGTTCTTTAGAATATACATCGAGCATGTCGCAGATAATTTGACTTGGTTACTTCCATGGACCGCACGTACCTTGTCTAATCGCTTCCCCGCCGACTGGGAGGATGCGGGAAAATAACGCTACAGGAATACAGAGATGTTGAACTCGTTGCTCCTGGATGCTCCGGCGGAACGTAAACTTGGAGAGCATACGTAGTGTGAAAGTCCATAAAATGAAGATTACTTCGAGTTAAAGGGACATTAACGACCTAAGAAGTTCTGTAAATCTTCTTACTATGCACATTCTTGTTAATGACTCATGACGTATATACACCTTCGGAGATTAAAGCGAAACCGTAGACGTATTCTATTGCAACCATGTTAGACAAGTAGTAAATCCTGAGGGTCAAGATTGAATAGCATATACATTCGAGAGATCGCGGAACATCCCGACGTGGTATGCCTCAACGGAATTAAAGCATAGAAACGATTCAGACTCGTATCGCCGATGCGACAGCGAGATTGAGTCTCGTAACGTCTTCGCACAGATATCCAGATAGACAGATACGCGGAGTGTATACACCTACATCAACAAAACCCGGCGACGGCGACCCCGGCTGCCTTCTCCTCTGCGATGGGTCGATACTCTGCAAGCCGCCACCCTCCCCCGCGCTACCCTCACTCCGCGTCTCGTGCCTCCTCTGTCTTTTGCCCCTACCGCCGCTGTTTCCGTTCAACCCCTTCCATCCTTCCTCTCACATACCCATCTTCACCCACCATCGTACCGTTCTCATCCCTTGTACTTCCTACCCCTACGTCGTCCTCCGTTACCACTTCCTCCTCCTTCTCCTCCGACCGTCTCTGCCTTCCCGCCGCTGCCACCGCCGCCTCTTTTACCCTCGGTGGCCTCGTCCATAGGTGTACCGGTTGATTGATCGTTTATCGATACGCAAGGGCCCACCCCGGCGAGTTGCGGGTACGTCCTACACCCGGTCCTCTGCCATCCCCCCGCGGTCCCGCACCCCGTCCGTTCCCACTTTCAAGTATACGCATTACACATTTATAAGGGCGTTAAACACGGGCCGCATCGATGGCATAGAACGCTGTACAAGGGTATATATGCGTATTTCCCTCATCCTCTCCGTGTTCTTCCCTCCGCGCTTCTCTTGATACTCTGCCCTCCGTTCTCTACCCTTCCCTACCTCCGCTCCTCTCTCTCTCTCTCTCTCTCTCTCTCTCTCTCTCTCTCTCTCTCTCTCTCTCTCTCTCTCTCTCGCTCGCTTTCTGCTCTCCTCCCTCCTTGCCCCTTGCAAAGCCAGCCGGCCGCCTGGCCAACGAAGCCCCGCTACATTGGTTTTGTGTAGGAAGAGCCATGCTCGATTGATGTCGGTGTGTTTGTAAGCGCGCCGGGCACATCAATGTTTCGAGTCGAGCGTCCGCCCCCATTATTTTACCCCCGGCCTTGGAACCGCCATCCCATCGACTAGCTCTCTATACAATCCCCTCTCTATACAACGGCGCACTATCTCCCCCTTTTCCTCCCTCTCAGTTTTCCTTCCCCGCTCGTTCGCGCACAGGGATCCCGATACACACGGCCGATACTTATTGATATGGGCTTCCGTTTACCGTTGACTGCATACGTGACTTAACCGCCGGCCCCATGCACTTCCGAAACTACTATATCAATTTTTAACTGCGCAGTCGGATTTATCGGAGCTTATATTCCGTCCTGTGCACGCCCGAGCAACTGCGCTTGTGCTGTTTCGTGTTTCTACTATTCTTGTATCTTGTTCCGACACCTTTAGCTCGTTACTCCAGATTCTTATTCAAGAATATGAAATATGTACCTAGAAACTGAATATTTCTAAATACCTCTTCTTTTTTTCTACTTCAGCAAAGAAACATTTATTATTACATGCGTAACAATAAAACTGAAACAAATGCCTTCCATGTTAATCTTTTGTCAGTCAAAAATGAAGTCATATAATAATATCGTTCGTTAACGAATTAAAGAGAAGTCGCAGGTTCCCAACCCCATCGAGTGTTGGCTTCCAATCGTGACGTGGCATCACGGTGTTGACTGTCCGTCACACATCCCCGAGCCCGAATGACGACGTTTATAAGCTAGTGTCAACAACGGTGGGTAATGATGTGCGGCCCCCATGTTCAGCAACCAAGAGCTTCCCGGCGGGCGGTCGGGCACCCGCAACGTATCATCCCGTCACGGTACATTGAACGTCATTGTCCGAACTAAAGTCGCCGTTTATCGCTCAACGGGTGACGGTACGCGAACAGAGAAACTGAATACGCCTAGTCCGTCGCTCGTTCCTTCGCAGCAAAAAATCATTACTCGAAAAAACGGCGTATCGATTTATGCATCCATAATCGGAGATCGTACGTGCGGCTTCTATCAATTTTTAATGAAAGTAATATATAATACCACTAATCTACATTTTACACATTATACACATTTACAAAATCACATCTACTATTATCTGTATGATACAAAATTTGTCATTTGTTTTTCGTAGCAATACAATTTCACATATTATATTATTATACATACATTACATATTATATTTATTATAATTTATTTATAATTGAAATACATAACTCTTATACAGATTGAAACTTTTTTAAAACATACCGTGAGGCAGGAAGCATTCCACGATGACAAAGACACGCGTTTCCAACCCTTATACAACAGCTGATTTACATAATTCGTCATTGGCTTCGTCTTTACAATCACCCCTTGACTAACGAGACTACCCCAGCAGGGGGGATGTTTCTGCAAATTCACTTTCGCTCAACGTTATATACTGACACACGATTATCTTTGCACGGTTAAGGCATTCAGTGCAACTGGTAGATAACACAGAAAATACGAGCATAGCATGAATTGCAAAACTCATTTAACTAAAAAGAAGAGAAAGGACGAAGATGTTATTAATCAGCGTCAAAACTGATTAGTTTAGCGATAATTGCGTAGCTAATAATAATTAACATCCTAATAATATGTTCAACTATCATATAAATAAAAGATATAAATTATTCATACAACACAATCACATTAGTCTGATGATATTCATTGTTAGCAATAAATTCTACGATTGGATACGTGCATATTTTCGAGGCACAATGAACTTGCTAAAATATGAATGTTTAATCAACGATTTCGCTTCGTCCGAGAAGCGAAATGAAAAAATAAACGGAAGAAAGAGAAAGAGAACATAAGTCAACTCACGATCGTAATGTGTGGGCAAAGTGTTTGTCTGCGATAAATAACGACAAATATACGAGCGCGTGTATCGCAAAGAATTATATATACACTAGGCATCAATAATGCCTTCCATTTCCGGGTTAGACGTTTACGAACGCATCTTGCGATTATTCGTAGATATTCGTATATCATAGGATTGTATTTGAATGTGTATCTAAAAAATTAAATATAAAATTTAAATAAAAAATTAAATTATTAACAATTTATACAATATCAAATTGATTAAATTATAAAGGTATGAAAATAGAAAACAAATATAATGACAGGAACATTATTTACAATATTCATTATTATCTATTTTTGTCTTATTTTAAGTAAATGAAAAATTAAGCCATAGGATAGCGTCGCAATATCCGACAAATCGTGATTAAAATCAAGAGGAATGTAAAATAAATAAAAAGACGTAGAAATAAAGTCATTTGATCAACAACTAGAAAAGCAAAACGGAAAAAATGTATCGTGATATGACGTATTCGAGATTCCGCTATACCTGATCCCGATTACTTTCATCTCACATAGATCGTTTCGTTGCAAACGTGACAGAAATTATCCGCGGCGCTAGATTTCGCTGCTTTTCAATAGGCGTCCGGATCTAGACCAACAAACACCACAAATGCCAGGACAGCCAGAATGGAGTCGCCGAGCACTCGCGAAATTCATAAACTACCAGAGCTACGCGCGTATGTCCCTTTCTTCAACGATTAAAAGTTACGTATATTTCGCCGTGTATATAATGAAAGACCTTCCGGAACGGATTTTCGCGACTCTTTACTAACTATGACTTGCACACGAGTGTTCACGAAACAAATCATTCGCCGTCATTATAAATGGTCCAAGTTTCAGGAATTTCCTTTAACTCATTATCGACTTCTTCGAAACGGTTTCTCTAAACTAGTCGACTCGTTGCGTTTTGACAAGGCTCTTGCAAAAAACCTTAAGATATGATTACCTCGCTTCGTAACCTCGTTTCGTAATAAATGCGAACCTGTTCTTTATGTGACCAAAGTGTAACTTTTGCAACGCGACAAGGCGATGATTAAGTAGATTATAAGTAAAATGAGAAAAAATTAATTATATATATATTTATTTCAATATTAAGACATCAAAATTATTTGTAAATTTAATTAAAATTTCCACTTAAATCATCTACTATTCTTGCTTATTTTACAATATTTATATAATTACACATATTATATGTGTAATTACTTATTCTTACAATAAATTTTATGTAAACAGATAATAACAGAAGGAAAAACATTAAATTTACATAGGTATCCTATATAATTATATTTCAGAGAAATATATTGGTTAAGTTCAGCATATTACAAAACATATTACATATTACAACGAACAGTTAATTACATTTGGCTCGATCGTCATGTGCGTGCGCTTTTTTTCGAGGCTGTTGTACGACATCCAATGGGTTCGCATAATTCCTTTCGGAGCATGCTCTCTTATATCACATAACTTTATTTAGGAAGCATGCAGCGGAACGGTTTATCATTCGCCGTGGACTCGAACATACCAACGACTGTGTCAATAACGATACTCGAAATGAAAAGTGGAATCAATTTTGCAATGGTGATTTCGAGGCACCACATCGTGTCTGCACGAAATCCAACATTTCGACGGTGAAAAAATTCACCGTCGAGTTATGAGACATTTATTAACGCGATAAAACTAAATCTAATTACTTAGCCACTGTAAACACGTTCTTTCCGCGATCGTAACCAGAAAAATGGATGCTTGTCCATGATATATGCGAAACGATTATCGTGAATTGTGTCAAATGTGAAATGCAAAGGTCATAAAGTAATTTCTAAAAATCGATCGTTCTTTTCGCGCGACAACCTGTTCAGTTGTTCACTCGAAGCGATAGGCAGGTTGGCTTCAATATTGTACAAAGTTCATCTAAACGAACCTGTTTCCGCAGAACCGTGGATTTAACCGTTACGAAAGATCGTGCCGTATGATAATGAATTTTCTCCTCGGCTTAGAAAATATCTTCGTACACACGAGGCATCTTCATACACGTAACAAAATTACTGCCGGTCCCGTACTATACGCTTTACACGGCGTGAAGAAGCTCTCGATAAGCCCAAAGATACTCGATTATTTAATCGACGTATACGACAAGTTTCGCGCACGAATAATGCGCGTAATATCGACTTGTGCCTAGCGGCTTTGGCTCCAGGATCCTTATGGACAATTTTCTGCAGAAATGTTCAAATCGGCTGTTACGCAACATGCTCGATCACTTACAATACACGCAACGCGTACCGGATCCCGCGTGTACTCCCCCCTACAAGTTTCTACTAAATAACGTCCATTACTCAGGAATTTATTCGTAGACTCACAACAGGGTGCCGACATTACGAAACGATAGACAAGCGTCCTTCTCTATAGATGTTTCCGCGAGGAGATACATACCTTGTTCCAGCCAGGATACTTTCGACTAATCCTCGACGGCTATATATATATATATATATATATATATATACGGATAAGAACATCCGCAAACTTCCGTATTCATAACTATTCAGTCGCGTAGTCAATGCAACTTTTGATATGCGTAGCCACAAAAAGATCTAAAAAGATTATTTGGCAAATCGCTTACGAGAAATACACACGATGATCCTGCTATATTAAAGAATAGAAATGAATAGAAAGGAAATAAATAGATCATTGAACATTATAAATGTTTGATTTTGCAACACGCGTGAATTGCCCCTTAACTCTTTCGACTCATCTTCTTCTTTTCAGGACGCAGGTACAAGACGCACGCACATATCCATGCCCCGGCCTGTCGCCGGGACCGTTTTGTAATATCGCGAGCTTTACGGGCAGATTTCCAACAAGTTCTCCAGGACGACCCCCGCTGACGACGATAGTGTTAAAGCGGTAGCGTGACTGCGCGCCGCTTTCCCCTCCGTTTCCTGCCGGGACGAAAAAGCGCGGCGGATCGAGAGGGATCGAGGGGCACACCGAAACGTCATGGCGATCCACGCCGTGGCCGTGGCGGACCACCCGATGCGTCGGGCATCTGAATTAATTATTTGTTTTAATATAAAATCCGCGGGGTGTGATTTACTTCGCCGCTACGGGGGCAAGTCGGGGGCCGAGCGCATAAACAAGTCACAGCGGTCGGGACCCTCTCTGCGCTTCACGGATGCGTTCCGCGTTGGCCGGCAGAGAGAGAGAGAGAGGTATTTGGATGCATATGTATGCTGTACGCGCCGCGCGGAGAGGAGAGAGAGAGAGAGAGAGAGAGAGAGAGAGAGAGAGAGCCGGGCTAACGAGTCGCCGCCGTCGCAGTCACGTCGACTCCGCTCTGCAGCAGGAGGAAAATCGCGCGCACGCTCGCTCGGGATCAACGCGACGCCGATTATCGATGGCGCGATTTAATCAAGCATGTCGATTGCTTCTCGGCGTTTATGGCGAATTTCACTCTCTTCGTGTCCACTGAATCATATTTTTTGTCGGGACGAGATTGGTTTATGCAGTACGCGCGCTTGATACGAGATACGTCGAGTATCTTAACTGCAATCGACTGATCGTCGCCGATATCGTCGGTGGATTGATTTCATTCGGGAATTTTTCCCTCCCCTCCCGACGTGTATCCCACTTTGATTAGTTATGCGAGTCTAAAATACCGTGATCCTGATACTAATCGTCAAATGTACCTGTATCTTGAGTTGCCTTTTTCATGGCATATCACGTTACAGAGATTTGTAAATTACTTTGACGGATCAATAATATGCGTCTAAATGCACGTGCTATCTTAAATATGCATTTTTTCTGTTATTTAAACCGAAGAAAAATGTAAATAAACTTTTATGACATTAATGAGATTGATAATATATTTTGTGGTATTTACATATCATAAATATACCAAACGCAAGCTAAACTAGCATATAACTGATTGCTAAATGGTAAAGTAACTCGTTACGATGATAAACTTGATTGTTGAATCATATACATATAATCCAAGCGAAGATTTATTTCTTCCAATATATTATATCTTATAGCGCCTTATCACAGCTACGGGTATTACACATAGTTATTAATAATTCCATTAATAATGCAACAAGGTAAAACTTATAATTAGAAGTGCCAGATAAATTAGTATAACAATTTTTCTATCCTCATTAATTGCATCTAATTATATATCATGCAATATTTTTTGAATGCTATTGTATGCGTTTGTACGTGTGTGTGTGTGTGTGTGTGTGTGTGTGTGTGTGTGTGTGTGTGTGTGTGTGTGTGTGTGTGTGTGTGTGTGTGTGTGTGTGTGTGTGTGTGTGTGTGTGTGTGTGTGTGTGTGTGTGTGTGTGTGTGTGTGTGTGTGTGTGTGTGTGTGTGTGTGTGTGTGTGTGTGTGTGTGTGTGTGTGTGTGTGTGTGTATTAATTATTTTTAATGGCGAAATTCACATTTTGCAAATGGAGCAAATAGGAATCCAAAGGACATATATAATATTATGCCACTGTTCCGTGAAGCAAACAGGAAAGGGAGGAGCAGAAATTCGAGTCGACTTGGAAGTCTCCTTAATGGATGGAAGGTCGCGTGTAGAAGAGAGTAGCGTTCGGAGCTATTGCCCGGCATCGATGGTTGGCAAGCCACTAATCACCACTAATGTTAATATTATGCAGCAACCACAATGCTCTACGTGGAACCTCGATAAACCATGAGTGGATCTCTGGGAGATGCATGCAGCCGTCTCATGCGATTCCCTTGTTGAAGCCATGCCACTACCTTCCAATCGTTTTCTCCATTGGTCTTTGCACGCAGGTATACTGGCTCATCTTCTCATTTTCTTGGAGTCATGTAAGAACTTTGGTTTAGTCAAAACTATGATTGATATCCCTCTCTCCCTTCTTCTCCTTTTTTTCTTCCTATCGCCTTCCCCCTCGCTTCTCTCTCTCTCTCTCTCTCTCTCTCTCTCTCTCTCTCTCTCTCTCTCTCTCTCTCTCTCTCTCTCTCTCTCTCTCTCTGTCTCGCAATTTTTAATTCTATTTAAGAAAGTGAGACATTCCTTCTAGTTGACATCTTATCTTGATTGAACTTAATTGCACGAGATAAGATGAATTAGTAAAACAGCTTCAAATGTGTATTTCTAATAACGCAACGCGCACTATAATTATAATATATCTTTCACTCGTTATCCTATCCGATTACGAACAGTGGACGAGGGTTCATAGATCACCTTGCGGATTCTGTAATTCAGGAAACTCTTAATGTCGTTTACGCGACCCGTCTACAAAATCAAGGTCCCGGAAAATGGACATTGCGATGAGAGAAATTACCATTTATTTTCACATTTCCAGTAATCGCCGGCGCGCGCAGGTAAATGTTAATGGATAGACACTGACAGCAAATTGAATACGCGCATCGATCCGCGGCGATACCAGGTGCGTTTTGTTCGACGGGATACTCCATCAAACCGCTGACCTATCAACTTGCCACGCCGCATGAGGAATGACAAGGGGACAAGTCCGGGCTGCTACGGGCTGCCGCGGGTGGTCAATTAGAAATGAATATTCAGCGTTTCGCGTCCATTGACAACAGCGATTCCCTCGGCGACGAATTATTGGAGCCGGTCACGCGAATACCTGTAAAAGCTAATAGTACGATCCGTATATGCGCGCGCGCGCAGCTAACCGTCGCGATAGCCATACACGATAATGATAATTACAATGTTCCGCTGATTAATTACCCGCTCGGATATTTTTCCGCGCAATTTAAGGAATCGACGATCCGTATTCCAATTATCTTTATTCATAAACATTAACATTATAATTAAATTACATGCTCCGCACGCAAACGAGAAAGAGATATCTGATTTATTTTATTGCTCGCGAAGTTCGCTTGGAAGGATCCCGAAATTGGGTTACCTTAATTGGAAGCAGAAACGCATGCGAATCCGTCCTCGCTCTGTTCTGTCGCATTTCCGTATTCACGTGATCGGGGCGTGAATTCCGCGTATTTAAGTGTCCGTTGCGCCATGGTGCGCCTTTCTTTGCCCCCGGTAATGATCCCTTTGTCCGGCGAGTGAGCGCGACTTTAAGTGAAAACGTCCATTCAGCCAACGACAACGACGGTTTGCGCCCTGAATATATTGCACCGATTGCGAGGGGAAGATAAGTACGGGAGACTGAGGTCCGTCGAGGTTCTTAGCTTCCGACGACTCCGAGCGGAGGTGCCTTTTTTTCTTCGGCTCGCTTGGAGAATAGGAGCTTAACGCTCGCTTCCTCGCTGTCGGAAAGGCGAGAGGAAGAGAAAGAAAGAGAGAAAGACTTCGTTGTTCATGGGGGCAGGACGGCGTCGTCATAATACGAGCTTGCTGTTACACCGAATTCGAAGGAAACGGCTCGTAATAAAGGCCGGCAATTATTCTCATTTGTGAAATTCTCCCCTTCGTGGCGCTCGGTCCTTCTCGTTGCGTCTTCCTCCTAACGCGCCGTCCATCAGCCAAGCGACACGAAAGACCAATCAACGTGAGAGGTACGCTATTAGCGTGTGATTTTTGTAGCGTCCAAGTTCGTTCGTTCGATGGGACAGCGAGTCGCGATAAATCGCAGTCGCGACGTCCATGCCTATTTACACGCGCGAATGGCTTTGACGAGCGTCCACATCGACCGCCGGGAACGACGAAATGCGCTTAAGCCGCATCGATTCGTCTTAAGCCACGTGAACACTGCCAGCGGGATGCATCGCGCATTTGAGTATTTTTACAAGCGGCACCGGCAGAGATTTTCGCGAGATCGGCTCTAAGTGTTTATGCGATGCCCCACACAATTTTTTCAGAAAATTAATTAACACCCCCGATCGCCGTAAGCCGCTTATTTCTCCGATGGATAATCCGCGATGGACGTTAGAATCGCAAACGCATGTTAAGCGCTAATAGATGCAGTTGAGTCGCACGGGTTCTAGTAAGTATATTCGCCGAGAGAGTAAATAAGCGTATCTCAAGTGGCTCTATTAATAGGTTCCCGTGAGCTTATAAGCCGGAATATATTTTTTTCCGGGACCAGATATCGACGCGGTAGTATCACACGCGTCCAGCATCGCTTCCAAAGCCAAAGGCACGTCGATCCAGAAGCCGATCTCGCATCGAGATAATAACAGGGAGATCGCCCCGTGGCGTCGGCAGACGGTTAAAATGTACCTGACGATAGTCAACGACCGAGATCGCTCCAAACGGTCTTGACCTACCGATTGATTCCGCGCGATCATTTGCACGCGATTTGTTTAACGCGATTAATTCTTCTTATTGTACTTCTTCTCTTGCAGCCACCTTTGCAGCCACAACAAAACGTGATCTCATGAAAAAAGGAATATCTATGAAAAATGGAAGCATCATACGTAGCATAAATTCCATTATAAAAATATTCAATTATTTCTTCATTCAGAAGAGAAGAAATATTCAATCACTTCTTCACTGCAAGAACAATTCAATCAGAGAAAATTTCTAAAGAAAGATGAATCATTTATTTATGGCATATTCAAAGGCTATATAAAAATTATCGATGTTTCGATTCGAATATGTTAATGGAGAACGTTAAATTTCTTATAATGATCGCGCGAATTATTTTTCGAATCTCGATTAGCGCGATGGACGTTTCATTGCAAAGACATGTATCGAGAGGAAATGTGCAGAAATCTGAAGAAGAAACGGGAGAAACGAGTGTTAATTTGTATTTTCACGGCACAAATGGTGCGCGGATAACGAAAGCTTATTAATAGAGAAGGCAGTGCACGCCAGAAGGCGACTATCCCTTTTTCAGAAACCAGCCCGCGGCGGCGTACTACCACATATTTGCACGTACTTCACAAACAGATAGGCGCTCGAACGAGTCGGTAATTACGGATGTGGCTCAAAATAATGAAAATCTATTAGTTGCTACGGCGTTTAACAGCGATGCTATGCGTTTAGGAACGAGCACACGCGCACTATCGCATGCGTGCACGTGTACGTCTGCGAATGGAATCTCGCCGCTTGACAGGACGAATGAAATCTACCTCAGAAGGACGTTCGGGACAGGATGAAGGCTGCAACGAGAAATGCGCCAACGATCGTGTCAAACGGATTTTAAAATTAATAGGCAAAGATAGGCGCTTTCTTTAAAATAGCGATTATACTTTAAACATTCCTTATCTATAACGTTTAATGTAAAGTGCAATAATAAAAACTCGTACTCTTATTCCATTCTTAAAAAGGAAATTACAAAATCTTTTACATCTCTATATATAGGCGATGTTAAGAAAATCATTAAAACTTTGAATACAAGCTCATATCGATTATTAATAACTTATAATGGACGATGTCAAGTTAAAACATGTTCATCTGCCCATAATTACGTCAAAATATAAATTTAACACACAATCTATTTTCTTTTAATTACAATGTATGAAAGATATAAATAATTATAAATACAAATATCTAGATATTACCGATGAATTATTGACCAACTGATCAAATGACTTTTCTCAAGTGTACATTAAAATAAGTTTTTTTGTAAGAAAAGTTACCGTATCCTCTTACTTTAACAGCAATCGATGAAGCAAATTCGGTGAGAAAAAAATGAAAGAATCTGCTCGAATGTCGGCCAATATTCTCGATCGTAAAAGCGCCTGTCGTCAGAGCACATCGCGGCGAGCCGATTAGAACGGAAACGGTACAGCGTGAAGAGAGAAAACAGATATGGAGAGCGCGCCGTCGACAGCTCGGATGCTGCGGAGAGGATCTTCGCGCGGAGCGAGCGCCGCGTCTCGCATCGGCTGGCCGGCCGGCCGGTCGGTCGGTCGGTCGGGGTCGCTGACTCGAACGGTCGCCGATCCGTCAGTCGATTACTCCGGGGATCTTACGTGAACATGGAAACAGGTTCTTGGAATCCGGTTCTCGATTCTACATACGACTCTAATCAACGCGGCTAGATTGCTGCATCGTATAGGTACATACGCCGCGTACGGCGAGCTGGCGCGTTGGACGCTCGCTCGCGGTCGCATGCGTTACCTCGTTATTTCCTCCGATATAATGCGCGTTGTTTGTTCGACCGGCGACGGCCGTTCCTCGGCCGGTCGACCCGTTGAAATGTATTTAGAACCTATTTCAATCAATGCTCGCTTTTTTCTCGAGACACAGTCAATATACTCTTCTTTTTCTAATTCTACATTTACAAACATAAAAAAATTTACTTTAAATTCGATGCACATATCGAGATAGATTAAGATATCAAAATAGTGAAAAATCATTTATCTGAACCGAATAATAAATGACCAATAGTTATCGAAAAATCCTTTAATTTAAGATTTAACCGATTGTGTGTGATTTTAACGAAGCAGAACATTTTTTTCATTATTTATCTATTACTTTGTACAAAATTCAGAATTCGTGTATTAAAATATAATTTCATTGTGTAATATTATATTTTACCGAAAGTAAAGACAGTGATGTCAGCCTCTCGTCGATTCCGTTGAACAAATGTCCTCGACTGAGTTGACGCACGCTTCGGCAACGTTCTCAATTTCGGTCATTTGCCTAAATGGCCTTTCGTAAAATTGGACAAACCAGGCTGTGATTTGTCCTTTGTACGGATTGTCACGAAGGTATCCCGTCAGTGCAAACAGCTTCTACTTAAGATATGAAGTCACAATTACTCAAAATTCGTCGCGCGGCGTCGCACGCCTCACGCGTCGGTCGAAAGCGATTACGATGGGTGTGCGGGCCGAACGAGCGGCGGTAGCAGCAGCTGGTGATTTTGTTTGCACACGTGGAACACAAAGTCGGAGTTGCATTTGCGTGCGCGTCAATCGCATGCCCGTGTCTCTTTTCGAGCCGCGTCGAAAGATACGAAACGAACGGATCGCAGCGCGGGTACCGATTTTACGCGGCTACGCCACGGTAGCCAGCAATTATAGTTAATTGAGATCCCGAAATGCAACGCCTCGCAGGCAGCTGCCGCGACGAAAAACGATCCCCATGATCCACGCCGAATTTCGCCGGAGACACATCGGAGGTGAAGCGATCGGTTTCTTTCCGACCGCCAGAATCCTCTCGCAAGCGATATTTTATATGTTAAACAATAGTTCCTTTTTTTCTCGAGCGAAATTTCTTCGAAATTTGCACGCACACTATGAATCGGTATCTGTATTCTTCTCAGCGTTTCTCTGCATTCTATAAAATAGGAAACGGTCTAACACGCGTTCTTAACGAAGCGTGACCAATTAACGTCATTGCAGCGCATTACGGTAATGCCAAATTATTTTGATAATAATACTACTAATGTGCGATTTTTCCTAGCGTGACATAGTAAACACAATATGATTAATTATGAAATATAGAAAGATAAGATCGAAAAATTGAAAGAAAATAAAACGAAATAAAAAATAAAAAAGATAAAACTCGAACAACTATATGTAAACATATCACATCGTAAGTGGCAATAATTTTAAATATTATATTTAAATATGACGTGACAGAAAATGTTAACTCTACATCATAGAAACCATATCGAATGACCAAGCCAATAAACCCACTTGTGAACCATAGTTAAACACAGGCGACAATTTCGAAAAAGAATGATCAGTTTATCGGTGTCAATGAGATGCGCGGGACCAGGGCCCTGGATCAAGGTCGTCCACCTGCCTGTCAGGACCAGGTTATCTGTCCCGCACGATCCAATGTCTCTCGCTAGTCCACGCCTGTCTTGGAAATGCGCGTTTACAGCGAGCGAGCGAGAGAGCAAGGCCTCTTGTTACGACGCTCTGTGCCGCCGCCGGTTGAGAATGGAGACATCATTCCTGATGATGTCGCGGAATCTGAGCGGAGGTTCCTCTCACGCGTCCACCGTTCGCGTTCGCGCGGTACGTTCCGGAAATGCTCTTCACACAACTGACGTTCGCCCGCCGCCGGTTGTGGAACAGTATTGTAACAAGTCGTTTCGTCGAACGATACCCGCGGGAGCTGTTGAAACCCGAAAGCATGCACTACCGGAATGCGCCTTCTCCTTCGATGATCCGATAATAGGACGATAACAGAAAGAAATCTCAGAAAGAGATCTGTGCTTCTCTTAGCGATAATTTTAAATTCGATGAGTCATTCTCATTTAAGTTAGTTTCTTCTTTTCTATCTGAGATGTGTCAGTTATTGTTTTATTCCGCATAAACTGTAGATATTTATTTGATGATTAAAATACGTTGTAATAAAAGGTTACAGAATGAATTTACATAATGAGACGAACAGGCAGTCAACATACTTTTTTGGAGACTTTTTTACCAACAACTGTGCACGCGATTTTGGTATCATTACACTATTCTCTAAGAGTATTTCTATTAAAATCATAAAGATGATGAGAAAGAAGATTTTGTGCCGACGTACGGAAACAAGTGACAAGAAGATCAATTAATTTTCGACCGCTATGAAAGAATTGTGTGTGACATAAGCTACTTATAAGTTTCCTCCGGTAATATACTGCATTACAAATGAGAGGTTTTACACAATCGCCACCATTCATAGCATTTCTAATTCAGTTTATGGTTGATGCAATAAGATTTTTTTACAAAATAGACAGTCTTTGTCTCACTCTGTGGTTTATCTCAAACTCCTCACTTGCCATAATCCGCTAATGATAATTCAATTGCATTAAATAGCAAAGATATTAATTATGCGACATATAAATATTTAAATTTCTTAATCTTAATAAAATGTCATTCGCACATGTGACGATTTATAGCAAACATAATTTTTATTATAGCTGGATGTAAATAACGTTTCTTGCTCAATTGGAAAGCGCAACGAGATTCTGCTAGAATGACAAAACATCGGTGACAGAGACGTTTGTCAAGCTCGCGTATTTTGCGGCGGAATAAGATCGGCTATCGGTTCTCTCACACCGCACAATATTTCCCCGTTAAAAGATAATCCCGTTGCACGACAACGGAGAAAATGCCGATAGCCCAATGCCACCGGGCCGCTATATCTCCTGACACACATATTGCTTCTACTGGGATGAAAATTCGTGCCAAGTCCGTGTACGAACAAGATACAAGTAAAATGCCGCTGGTCGAACCAACAAAATACGCAGATGTACCGGCAGGTGTTATCGCATTACCGCAATTGCACGATCGAAGTTGTAATTTTCAAGCGCGAATAACCAGTCGACTAGAGAAAATGATTACTATAAATATATATATATATATATATACATATACATATATGGCGGCGTTGCATAGAAAAAAATATGTATATTGCTCGTTCGCGCATCTGAAACGATATAATGCGATATATCGCACGGGAGCTGGTTAATGGAGCTGGTTTATTCATGCTACTATCTAAATCATTGTGCGATACCGCAGATTACTTTACGACTGCATAAATCCGCGTCGACCCTCTCGATGTCGCATCGGCGCATCTTCGTCACGCGATTTACGGAATTTTTGCAAAATGCGCTACGTTTATTTGGGTGCGCTTTGCATATGCACATTCGCGGAATTAACGCGTTACTTTCTAAAACTCTCTCCGGCGTCCTCTCCCGCGTTTGCAATCGCGGGTAATTATTAGTTACCGCTGCGCGCGACGCGGACATTTACATGTTCACAAAGCTCTCGTTCCGAGAGCAGTTTGCAATTCGCTAATCGCCAATTCGTCGGAGTGACGATGTAACGAACGCTATCCCGTCTCTCAATGCTACAACTTTCGCTAATCTCTTTAAATAAATTGTTTGCTTACAGTTACTTCGCGTTACATTACCTCTTAATAATAATTTTCTTTTACCAGTGGCCTTTTATTATTTCATTATATTCCCGTTTTTCTATTTAAAAAGCGGGAATATAATGAAATAATGAGATTAAGCTTTTATATATATATATATATATATATATATATATATATATAAATAATTAATATTTATAAATAATTAATTTTATGAATTAATTAATATAAAATTTAGCACGATTAAAATCGTGATATTCTGTCGCGATTATATCTTACAATATATATATATATATATATATATATATCAATCTCATGATTGTAAGATATAATCGCGACAGAATATCGCGATTTTAATCGTGCTAAATTTTATATTAATTAATTCATAAAATTAATTATTTATAAAAAAAGCAAATCCAAGAAGAAATCTAATAAACCAGATCGATTTGTATCGATGTGTTTTGACGCGACGTTTCCGATGCTTTTATTTTACAGTGAAACGAAAGAAATCAACGTCGAATGCACAATTCTGATTTCACTTCCCCGTTTCTGCCAAGCTCACGATTAAGTGGCGGCATAAACGACGCTTGCGCGCGCGCATGCCGCCGTGGCTCATGCGAGCCTCAATGCTCTCCGCGGAACGAGCCGATTTCGAGGTGGCTGTTGGGCGGAGGTGGCTTCCGACACGACCCCGGGTCACGCGTAGCGCCCGAGTAAACACGTGCACACGGGCCGTCACGCCGCGAAGCCCCCGGCATGTCGTTCGCGTACATACCTATGAGAAGGCGGACAATAACAGGCGTTATCGATGTGCATCGAGGATGTTCGCTCGAAGCCGCGGCGTGTTGCACACGGCCGAGATGAGAAAAGGGGCGAAAGGAGGGAGGAAAAGGCACGCGAAAGAGAGACGGGGACAATATCGTGATGTTTCCAGCGCGCGACAGCGCGAGGAGAAAGAGCGAGGGTGCGGAGGGCGGTAGGAGAGGTAAGAGCGCCGGCGGGGAAAGGCGGGAGAGGCATCGTACGCGTTCGAGCCGGTGGGAAAGAAGAGCCCGAAGAGTGGATCGAAGATGTAAGGAGGCCCGTGCATCACCTGTGTCGGCCCACGGGTATCGCCGCTGGCGTGCCGGTGTAGCGTTGCGGGATGGAGGAAGCGGGAGGATAAGAAAGAGAAAGAGCGAGAGGGAAAGGGGGAAAGGGAATCCCAGCCGCTGGTAGGGGTAGCGTGGGCCTGACACGAGGATAGACTCGGATGAGGGGCACAACAAGAGAGGATCGGAGGGATGGAGGAGGGAGAGAGAGGCACGGGTGAGCCGCGCTGCGTGTGTGACAAGTGAGGCCCCAGGAGGTATCAGCAACCAACACACAATCGCGTGGTCTCACTCACGCGCCCGTACGTGGCGAGCAACGGACGGAGAGCGATCGACCGACGACGACGACGACGACAACGACGACGACGACGACGACGACGACGACGGTGAGACGAGCGGGTTCGGTGAGCGAGGGGGACGGCTGAGGCGGTCGGTCGGGAAGGGAGACAGGGTATTCTCTCTTATACCGCGAGGGCAAAGACGGCGGGGCGGGAGGGACTTCTGGATGCGAGAGAGGAGCCGCGCGCGGCTGCCCTCCGGCGCTCGTCCGACGGCATTCCTTCCACGGAGCGAGTCGTCTCTTCATTCTTCTTATCGGCTCCTCTCTCACTCACTCACTCTCTCTCTCTCTCTCTTTTTCTCTCTCTCCTCCCCGCCCCTTTATATTGCCGTGCGTGTCCTCTCTCCTTTCCTACTCTGACTCCTTTAAACCTTCCCCACCCGCCTCGCTGGTCGGCCGGCCCCACCTGTCAACCGCTCGGGTCCCAATTTTAGCCTGGAAAGACGCCTAAACACCCGACTTTGTCACCTGCCATCCCTTGAACCTCGCCGCTTCTCTCTCTTCTCTTTCTTGTCGTTTGAGAGAACGACATCCGACTCCACGGATATGACTAAAAAGGAGATTCCCATTCGCTCCGCTCTCGCTCACGCATCTGAGCAGGGCCACATATCGTTCCTTTTGTTGCATGCGCATCTCATGTTATCGGATAACGCGACTGCGATCGTTCCGGTCAATCGAACGTGAAATGATACTGCAATAAAATAAAAAAATAATTCACGTGGAAATAATATAATTATTTGTTAGCGAAAATTGATGAGTTGACGAAGGCTATACATGCTGACATCCCAACTACACGCGTTAATCGTCGTTCGCATTTCAAGTACGCCTTGAAAATATCATAAGAAATTTCTGACGGCGAAAAAGAGGAAATAGTTTTTTCTCTATACACGTTCGTTAGTACGAGCGCACGTCCGGACGAGTAAGTGCGATCGTCGTTCATATATAAAATTTGAGAAACGCACGGTCGAATAAATGAGGATTTTCACAGTGCCGCGCGTCCGCGAGTGGACGATATTTTTGCAGCAATTAAAAACGGTCGGTAATTTCCTTAACCAACCACCCTCTCCCCCTCTCGTAGCGTCTCTTCCATCCGAACTAAGTTTCAACGCTGAGATAACATCGAGCCATGGGGTGATAAGTTACGCAAACCCCCTAACCGTAGAAAAACAAATGCGTTTCCGACGGCAGATCATTATACGGCGCGTTATTTATTCTTGATGATCATGAAATACCGGTTCCCCACGGGGCACGGCCGGGCGTGCACAATAATTAACGTACGATAGCAATAACGATAATTCGAGATCTCGCGCAGCATTCCGGCGCTACCGGACACCGGCGGTACGCGGCTCTCGAGCTCTTCATTCATCGATCTCGCGTTTATACTCCGCTACCACGGCCCGGCGCGTTGCTCGGCAATGGCTCAGCTCGCGGTGTCAGTCTCGGTGCCCGTCCGGGAGTCCGGTGAGTACCGGCGGTGGATACCAGCACTACCGTGGCGCGCGTTTCGATTCCGTATTATCTAATCGCGGCCGGCATGCCGGAGCTACCGCGATCTCGTACGCCGTCGTGTAGGGCGCGGTGCACTCGTACAGAGATCACGTTTAGAGATCGGTGCCAAACACGCCCGATGGTGGACGCGTTTCACGTATGCGTCTTCTCTCGTATTTTCTCTGTACGCGCCTTCATGTAAGCAAATCAACGCGTGCGCGCGCGAGCGCACCGCAGGTCGTTTCCACGGCTGATTTTTACTCGCGGCAAATAATAAATTATCGGGGCGGCCGTGCGTAATCGGTTCGGAATATAATCTGCACATGGACAACCGTATCGCGCTGCGGTAGCAGCGGAGGCTCCCTCTTAGCCTACAATCTGTCTTACATATTCATTATAGCTGCAGGGTGAGCAGGTATTATCTTAGATGGTCGGTTTGGAACAACGTATAGCTTGTAATTTTCAAGGGGCCTCTCTCTTTCTCTCGGACTACTTCTTCCCGCTCCGCACTGCGTTTCTCCATCCGTATCGTCATGTCCCCCCGTTCATCTCGCCTACACCTCTCTCACACACACCCCTTACACACGTTTTCCCTATCTCTCTGTCCCGATGCTCTAAGTCGCGACCCTCCCAGCCTCGACGTCGCGTATCCCGACACCCGATCTGGCCGCCGTTACCTGCGATGTAATGACAGCTCGGTACGCGTGTGCAAGTGTACGTACAAACGTGTACGTGCACGCCTCCACCTGATAATATCGCGGTCTGACCGTAATTGCCGCTTGTGCGCTCGTCTGCCTCGCCACAATGGCCCGAGTGACGATCCTGAAATTCCCGGAACCTCGAGCGGCGCCTTCTCCGGAGAAGAATCGGCAATCGTCGTTTTCGTTCTCGTCGTACCACGCGATGGCACGATGCTCTAGATCGGACAGTGCGCATTGAACGCATTGGCCATATTTGGAAGAGAACAAGAGTTTCACTCTCTTTTCACGGATTTTATAATAAAAAGTCTTGCTAAAACTAATTTCATAGTACTATTAAAATACATTGAAATATTGTTGAAATGTTTTTCAACACAATCTTAAATTTTTAATATTAAAATTATAAATATATAACATGTTAATATATATTATATATACCAATTTTCTTTGCAACATACATCTTTATGAAATTCCATTTTCTGATATAATTACAAGTTTTCTCGTAATTCTTAGCGCAAGTCTTTACTAGGTGATCCACGTATTTCTATGGGGAGACGATTGGGTAGCAGAAAACGAACAACCATTCTCAGGGGCTTAAGGACGCCAATTCCCTCGAGATTTTCCGAGTAGGATTATCCTTCAATTTTCAAGCTTCCGGGTAGTGCATTTTTGTGACACGGCACTCTGGTGAATGTATTCGGGCGTTACGGTGACACTTGGCGTATGACGCCGTATTTGTAGCTACGCAGGTTGGATAGGTGCGCCGTGGAAAGCAGGTGCCACATGAAGTAAATGATTGGTGGCATGTAGTAGTGGCGGTGACGGAGGTGGAAAGGAAAACAGAAGAGGAGAAAATGAGAGAGGAAGGTTTTAGGGGGTAACGTGAGCGAGATATACGATTCCTGTGGGCGGATAACGCGAGTTTAGTGAATGGGGCGAATGAAGTGAAACACTCAAAGTCGACGGAGCATGCAACGAGTAGGTGATACGCTTTCTAATTATCGGAATTAACTCAACGGGAACAGAAGCGCAGTTTGACACGCTTCGGGTCGCGCCGCGCGATCTTCGCCTTCCGATTTTAACGTGAAAACGCCATACGTAATCTTGTAACGGTTTGTGTGACAGTCTTTTTTCGCATTAACATTTCGAATGTCGTACAGCATTCCACTTTTTATCACCGTTATCGTTGTTTGCTTTATGAACAAAGAATATGGGTAAATCAATTAGAAAGCATGTCATTATAAAATTACTATTATAAGTTGACTTAGAAAAGGTTTTAGAAAATTTCTCTAAACTTTTAATGCTTTGTAAATTAATTCGTGCATTTATGAAAAATGTATTTACTTTTATGTTATTGCTATTTCTTTTGTATTTTTATATTTTTCTTCTTGTTAAAAGGCAATTTGACATGATTTAAAATGAGATGGAGTAATAACGATTTTCTAAAATCTTGCTGAGGTTGATCGATTCTGCCGGGTAAATGGCTGGGACGGTGAGCACCCGGAATCGGACGGAGCACGCTTGTCGTACGTTAAGGCGGGGAGGAAAGTGCACCAGCAACAATAATCAATGGAGTTACTGCATTGGGGTGTGGCGCGCAGTGCCGGCGCCTCCTTGCTGTCCGACGTACTTCGATCCATACCCCTTGCAACCCTGTCTTCGCCTCCCTCCTCTGATGACTCCCTTCTCTCTCTCTCTCTCTCTCTCTCTCTCTCTCTCTCTCTCTCTCTCTCTCTCTCTCTCTCTCTCTCTCTCTCTCTCTCTCTCTCTCTCTCTCTCTCTCTCTCTCTCTCTCGCTCGCTCGCTCGCTCGCTCTCGCTCTTACTTATCCTCCCACCAGCTTTTCCTCCTAACTCACTAGTTACCCCTCCGACGTCGGTAGGTATCGACATTCCGTCTTCTGTCTCGTCTTCCTTCTACTTAGACGCTTCTATTTTACGAACGAATTATTGTAAGAAAAAACATTCATCTGATACAGCAGTTATTCTATGGTAAGAATAATTACAGACATCAATTACATCTAATCTATGTGATCGGCTATTTCTGTAACGTTATATCTAAAGGATTTATATTTAATTTTTACAATCGTCTTTTCATCTACATTACATTCTTTTTTTTCTTTATGCGCATTTCTCTTAAAGTTATATAAATTAATGAAATGCAGATAGAACGTTTGATTTGACATAAATAGATAAAACAGCGACATTCCTATCATCGACGGATAATGAGACAAATAATTATAGGTTGTCGTTACAATGATAAATTCACATTTTCACGCTTGGAAATAAAACGCGTAAGGTTTCTCGTACCTCTGGATCTCGCGGGGACGGGTTCCGGTATCAAGAACACGCGTGGGTGGAGCGGATGCAGTAGCGCGAGCACAGTGCATTGCAGACTGCAGGTGTAGCGCAACGGAGCAGCGGCGAAAGAAGTAGCGTTGCGCTGGTCAGCACTGACACGCCCGGTTGCTTCCGGCGCCAGCATCGTCGGCCGGGTATCTCGCAGTATCTCGAGCGGCGCCACGAAAGTCATATTGCACATGTTTTATCCTAGAAGATCTATGGCTCGTTGCCACATTTGTCATCTATCTGTTTCTCATTTATCATTTCGTCAGGAATGCCGATTCTCGAACGATAGCAGTATAGCAGAAAAATGAGCAGAAGATGAAATAATGTATGGCAATTGCAAATTTAGCATTATACGGAATTAATGATGGTCAATGTAATTTTTTAAATAAATAAAGAATGTGTTTGATGTCTATGTGGCACAAATGAAATCTTATATATAAGATTTTTTCTCACCGCTAATCTCAACTTGTCCGTTGACAGCGTCGTGATTATGTAAATTACGACAGGCTAGTAAATTGCGATAAGATCAGCGAGAGAAATTAGATTTTTGCATGCGAAAAAGACACGAAGACGTCGAATGTTACTTTCAAAATAATTAGATTATAAATGCTAGTGATTAATGACTCGAACGATCGGTGATGACTTATGCAAAGGAATTTGAACGCGCAGTGACAAATTGATAACGTCAGTAGTTTGGACGTGTGTATCTACAATGAAGAACTCGAACGACCACGACAGAACGACATTTTACTGGTTACAGCTGCCGCGCATTTGATTATCCACACTTCCGCTGCATCGAATTGCGTCGTGCGAACGTCCCGCGGAATTTGCAATTCTCATTCTCCTGGCAGTGCCGATCCTGAAGGGAGAATCGGTCAAATGTTTCCGCGAATATATTACATTTCTCAGATTGTATATGCACTCAATGTAAATAATGGCGATAACGTCGGCGTTGCGCGCATCAGCACACAGGTACACTATTTAAACGACTGTGCTTTCTACATTACCCGTAATTTATTCCGGAGGCAATTACCGCTCGGTAAAGCTATATTTTATGATCGCTAATTGGAAATCGACACCGTGCGACATTTGAAAAGTATCATCTCTTTTAACTACTGCGTTAATCATTTTAAGTGCAACTCGATAATTGGCACTAAGTGCTGTAAGTTTTGCCTGTAAAACTTTTTCTCCTCCCTTTCTTTTTTTTTTCTCTCCATTTCTTTCCCATCATTAACGCTACTAAACGCGGACGGTATACTTCACATATACGATAACGATGATTTTCAGCGTAGTCACCGTTGTCACTGTCAAGCAGTCGGCTGCCGTCGATATTTAAAGCAGCACCGTCATCCCTCGGCCGGTCCACATAGCTCATTCATGCTCGCTCTCCATTCAATCTTCCGATCAGAAACCACCTGATCGCACGCTACTGATCGTGTCCGCCGCAGACGGAAACATACGAATGTTACATACATTATTTATAGGTACTTTTAATCGCCTTACAAGTTCCGCGGTATGTAGTAGAAATAATCCTGGCAGTCAGTAACGTCTTAAACATTGTAACATTGGCATTAGTTACAATACAAGACGCCAAAGAGTGCATCGATTGAAAAGGGAATGTAACGTATTTTTTTTTCCGCAAGAAAACCTCATCATCGATCGATCAATCAATCTATTCGCATCTCGTCGTCTCTGAAGCGCGCTTTATTCCACAATTAATCAAGGAAAGCAAGACTGCGTTCTGCGCGAACAAACGCTCGTCCAAACTAATTAAAACATGCGAGTCCCGATTTGTCTATGTATGCCGTGTCTATAAGCGCGCAGCGAAGCAAGGTCTTATAGAAGCAGTCATTAAGAATTGCGACATGAAAGAACACATAGTTATTGTCCCCGTGTATACAGGTGGAAACTCGTTATAAAGCACTTGTTACGCATGACGCAATCCTCAATATAAGTTATACGTCACAGCACGGACGTCAATGCAATTCAAGTCATTATTGAATGATATATAGATAGTCTTACGCCTAACAAAATGGGACGTCTTACATCATCTCGCGGCAGAGATAATAATGATGTATTATTAAAATCAGCGTGTAGTAATGGCGAATATATTATTCGCATGCTCAGCTTCTTTCATAATGTATCCTTCCGTTGCACCGTATGTCAATTAGATTTGATATCATATAAAATTAATAATACAATCAAAATGATGTCGCAACTGTTACCTTGCTTCAGTTTTCAGTTTCGCTTTATAATTATTTGTATCAAAATTCTCCAAAATGCAATATAATAATCGTGAAATATTTTTAATTTTTATTGCACATTTTTTAATCTTAATAACATTATTTAATAATACTTTGACAAATTATTCAAGATATATGTGGAATAATTAAATTTGCAAATTTTTTTCAATCGTCTCTATATATAAAAGAAAATATATATATCTCGTATCATCAAACTTAAATACCTACAACTTTTGCGAGGATTAGTCCATGTTAAATCCGATCATCCTTTATCTTCGGCGATCAGGAAGGGGCAGCGGTCCCGCAGGAATATTCGGTTAGAATTCAAAGCATGTGCCGTTCCCACGTAGACTCCGGGGAGTTTTTCCGATTCACGATGAATCGCTAACCCAAATGCTCAGTAGCCCGAGGATCCAGATTGTGCCGCTCGGAGGCATTATGCCATCCCGCATTGTGCGCTCATTGTGCGATTGAATAAAGAATATTTTTAGACATCACTTAGGGCTTACTCAACAGGGTGACACACAAGCACAACTCATCCTCGCTTAACGGTCCCCTTTCCATTGTCACGGAAGACGTTCTTATTGTTTGGGATGCTCTTAGTAGCTGAACATCTCACGCTTAAATTACAAATGGATACGAAAAAAATGATCAAATGTCAAGAGCAGGTGACTGACATAGTATCGCGAGACTTCCATTAACACTATAAAAACTCTGGAAATATCGGTTTGATCTAGTATCATTATATATTCTAGTTATTTTATCGTTCGCAAAAAAAAAGATGCGCATTGTTATATATAATTAAATTTTAATAAATTTTATAATGCATTCCTATTTTGTTGTAAGATAAAATTGGTTATAATATACAATAATTATTTAGGACATATTTTAATTGTATTGTCTTCTTCAATATACTTTTTATAATTAAAATCACAAATGAAGAATGGACAAAGATGTATGAATTATTTATATAGAAAATTATACTTTAATTAGTAAATCGAATAATCGACGTCAGATTAGGTTGTATTGCTAATTAGTTACGCTAAAATAAATAACGTTGATAGTATCGGCATGTCATTAACATCATACATAAATGAGTACTTTATCTGACCTAGAATCATGAAACTTTAAATTGCCAGTTCTTTTATAATAATTCTATGTTGTTGAATTTTCAATCGATTTTAACAAGGCGAAACACAGAACTGATATTAACATATATGAATTTTTTATATATACCAGTTTACTTAGTAACTAAAAATTACCGCTTATTCAACGATAATAAGATATTAACCCCTGTAATATACATCGCAGTAAATGACCTATATGAATATGCAATATTCACGTTTAATGCCTTCTACCATCAACTTTTATATATTTTGCGAATTATGAGATAAAGTGATTACACGATCTGCCGAAAGAATCACGTCATGATAACACAAGTTCGAGTCCGCAAGAAACTCGAATTTCATGTTTTATTGCTTAAAATTATCTGTCCCGATCGACGTCATTTCACCGTGAGCGCTTGGCGACTACAAGGGAGATTGTCAATTCTCGAAGAAAACCTGACGATAAGAACGCAGTAAAGCGGTTCGGCCGAGCTGCCGCCAGCTAAAACTTCGTTTAGCATCGCATCGGGGTGAAACAAACCGGTCGCGTGCGTGTTGGCTGCGTGCGACGAGCAGAGGAGCAGAGGGTCAATCTCCTCGCGCGCTTCTTCTTCTTGTTCTTCCTCTTCATATTCTCTCTTTTCCTTCCGCGTAACCATTTTCTTCTTCTTTTTCATTATCATCTTCTTCTTCGCCCGCCTAACCATCTCTTCTCCACCTCCGTTTCCTTCGCGGCAGCATCCTTTCTCTTTGGCCATTTCTTCCCGTGCCTGCCAGGTAGTCGCCATTATAATGTACCAAAATATCAAACCGCTACCACCCGCCGTCGTAAGTGTATTGTCGTCGTATATTGCACCGAGAAGGATGGTTCACCAGCTTCCAATGAGATCCGGCGAATATGACTTGTATATAGAATATTCCACCAATCATTAAAAAGCAATAAAAGGATAATATTTGATATTTGTTATTTTTTATTTTAAAATTATGTCTAGTATTTTATATTGAAATCTAAGAACATAAAAAGATATGCAAATTGTATCTTGGAAAGTACAAACAGTTATTGACAGATTTGAAATATCCATAAAAAAAAAGCAATAAAAATAAAAAAGCAATAAATAGTTCCTGCATTTTGTGATAAATATTTTTTAATAAAATTATTTATATATTAATAAATATTACTAGTGCGTATATCATTTGAGAATAATATCGATTATATTTCCTACAATTCGTTACCAAATCTAACATCATCTTATATTATCCTGAGAACCAGAAAAAAAAAACTGATTCATCACTATTGAATGGTCGGCCTTGTCTAGATGCCTTATCTCTTTACGTACGCGACTTAGTAAGCCATTGTGATGCCATAGAAGAATGCACAGTTAAGTCGAATTACGCGCAAGCATTTGTACAAGAGAAACGTTTTATCTGACCGCTCCTCGCTTTTGCTGTGCCTATCATATGATACAGTTTTTTAACAATCTCAAAGCAATATATATATATATATATATCAAAAGAAATTAATATCGAAATCATTGGGCAAATATAACAAACTGATAAAATCAAATTACTGATTGGTCAAGCCTGTCAAATTGCCGAGAGAACTTACCGTCGTGAAATTAATCTGAGAGAAAAGAAAATCGACAAGTTTTCGTTATCCAAGGGTGGAATCTTCTTCGAGCGCAATGTAACTTTAAACTTTATTAACACTCATTAACGAGCCTGATTGTACCATACGGGATAGTTTTTAGTTATCGATCGACACCATTTATCTTTAACAATGAGCGAAGAAATACCTCGTAGGAAAGACCGTTCCGCGAACTTGGAACATGACGCGACATATCGGCGTGCTGGCCGATATGCACATGTGCACGGGAATCGCCGTGAAACGCTAATGTTATAATAACGGTCGTAACAACGGCAAGAAGTCGTAATTTAAATTGAGTTTCTCGCTTGTCTGCCCGTAATAGCTCTATTGCACGCCACTCGAACGCGAAAGAGAAAGAGAGCGAAGGTAGGAGAGACAGCGAGAGAGACGATGAGAGCGTGACACGAGGATCACGCGGGAGCAAGAGAAACGCCATGGAGTGGGTGGGTGTGAGAGATATCTATGCTTGTGGCTGGGGCGCGTTGATCTAATTGATGCACGGAGTTGGGGACCAGAGCCAGGATATGACGCGAATCCATTGTGGCTCGCATTATTATAATATATATTATACACATATCCTCCGCACCACATTGATATCGCCGCAAGCTACGTGACAACGAGAGCGAACGGCGAGGGAGAGGTATATCGAGGAAGAATGGGGACGGAGAGATACGAATGTAACAATCCGTCGACATTGTTCGGTCAGCCAGTTAGGGAGTACGGTTAGCGGGAGTCAGACACTTCGCCCGATGTATCGGCAACGATTTGAAGAATCGGTAGTCGCGGCTCTTGTGTGCGTAACGTTCGAAAGTTTGTCAAAAGAATTCTTTGCGAAGTCAAGATCTGGCGGTCATGCAAAAAGTGATAATTACCCACGATTATTATTCGTTATTAAATCCGACGAATAGCAAAAAGCTATATTGAATTTCAGTGGCCTAATGATTAAAAAAAAATATAGTTTTATGACTGACTCTTAATTTATTATGATATCGATATTATTTGGAGCACTAGAAATATTTCAAACAGCGTCTTTGGAAAACGAGAAATTCACATCCTTGCGCAAGGAACTTTCATTCACGCTGCGGAGTGTCAGCAAGACTGTAACCGACGGTCTCCCTTCCTGGCAATTCGTTAAAGGACATGTTGGTAAGTCGTGCATGCTGTACGAACGCCAAGTGAAATTGACGCGCAACCACTCGAAAACGAGCGCGGGTAATCGCGTTCTCGTATAAAAGTATCTTAGGACTTTGCTTCCTGCGGATCTCCTCTTCGCCACCCCCTTCGCATCCAAGACGCATACCCGTCGCTCTGAAACTTATAATGAAGAAAACCCTCGACAGACGCTGGTGTATAGAGAAGACCGACGATATAAAATCATTAAAGGAACCGTGCAAGAATTCTTCCCCTCCAACAGTGACGTCCCTTCCTCCGTCAACTCACGAGCAAGTTGATATTCAAAGTGTCCCTCTCGTTTTAGCCGAGTGGAATGGCACTTTGACTCGTCCCCGCGATAACATCTAACGTTTAATTGCATTCGAGTCCGCCGCCGGATATAACTTTACTACCGGAAATTAACGAACTTTGACTATCGGCCCCGTCCGCGTATGCGAGCACACGGTAGTACATTTAAAATCGAGAGCGAGACGCGCCGTCCGAGATGACTCGCGCGCTCGCTATTAGCAGATCGGGCGAGACCGTCGCGTAAACCGATAATTAATATCCCGATGTTAAGGTGAGCAGCGCGCGCCGGTAGAGAGCCGGAATTATTATCGCTTATGCAATGCAATACCGCGCGCCAAAAGGTACGCGCGCGCATGCAAAAGATCCTAATATTTCGTCTCCTACTCGTAGCAACTCGGCCACTTATTTCCGAGTTCCCGTAATCGATCATCCAACATAGCAATGGATGCTTCTTCGATTTTATGCCCCGACTCCGAGAGAATTAGAAGAAAAAAGAGAGATTAAATATTATGCGCTCCTGATAAGGGGATACGCTACAGAAAAGGCAAAAAATATCCTTTTTGGGATCTTCTTTTTTAAATAATTGTCTTAGAAAAAATATTAATTGGTATATCGATTATGGATAAAGTTTGAAAATACTTTAAAAATTTTTCTATGTAAAAATATAAATATATGTGTGTGTGTATAGTAATGTTACATTATAAATTCTGTGTTCAAAAAACATAATACATTGACGGCATAGAAAACTCGAACTGTAATTGTCGGAAATAAAAAAATTCTTTAAAATTTCGAAACTATATAAATACAGTTTCAGGATCTTTTTTTATAATTTTTTTATAGAATGGCGGCGGTTTGAACAAAAAGTTTAAAATTTTATATTTTAACATCTTTAAATATCTTATTCTTATCTTCTCGAAAACTAAAAATTAAAAAAAATCTGTACTCTTAATTGAAAACTATTCATTTTGTGAAATGATACTTAAATTTTGAAGCCAATTAATTGATATTGTTTCTGTTATGATCGTTGTGAAAAAGGTGATTTCGAGAAAATGCAAAGTTTCAATATCGATTATCTATTCATCCAATTTACTAGCTTATTATAGTAAATTTATTGTCGATAAAACAAACACGATAGATCATATCGGGGGAATTTTTACAATTTAAACACATGAGATTGGACAAAGTTGAAATTAAGCCAAAGATTATTTTAGAGCGATGGGATTATGATTTGAACAACTCGAGAAATACTTCGAATTTCATTAAAATCTTTTAGGAATATACTTCTAAGATATCAATCTTTCAAAAAATGTAAAAAAGAATTGGTTTTTTGAAAGTGTTATTGTAACGTACCTCTTAAGGCACACAGGGTCCAACTGATCGATCGCCGCTACACAGATCGTAAAAAGACGTCTCTATCTTCTTTCTCGAGCTACCTATCGCAAAAATGCAAAAATATTCCACGAGCGCGTCACTCGTCGACGGGGCCTGTCGACCAAGATACGGTCCACTCGTATCGTTCCCGAGATCGGCGGCGGCGCGCAGCATCACCGCGAGCGCTGGCTTCGGCGCGCGGTTCGAACTTATCGGACACCCGATGGGCACGGCCGGGGCCCGAAATAATTGCCCGCAGTGAAATATAAATGATACCAAGATTGTGGATCGTCCAGGATGAGCGAACCCGGGGGAACGCGGGAAGACGGGTTCGGACGGGGGGATGGGTTACGCGGGCGTCGTCGGTGTGCGCCTTCGTGCTGGCGTGTGCGTGCGTGCGTGCGTGCGTGCGTGCGTGCGTGCGTGCATGCGTGGTCCGTCGACCGGCTACTTGGTACGCGAGACGTACGCGCACGTAATTGCGTGCCCGTCCTGAAATTATTCATCTCCCCGACCATCCCGGCTGATCCCAGGCGCACAACGCACCGCACATGGGCCCAGCACCAACGGAGAACCAGAGCCCCAGTGGTATGATAATGCATAGAAGTGCCAGTCATTATACCTATACGTACCCGGTGTATCCAGCGCCCATCCTACCTACTCGGTACGTAGATTACACCACCTCGAGTCCACCTCCCCGTGCATCCCCTCGCAAACCCGCCCAGTGACTGCTTTGCCCCCCCATCGCGTTGCATACACACGCATACGCGCGGTGCAACACGCGCGAATTACACCTACCTATCTACCTCCGGCCGATACGCGCGATGCACGATGTTACGCGCTGCGCGTGTAAGCCTGGGCGTGAACGCGTCTATCGCGCGTCGCGACAACATTAAGGATACTGCGAGTTGCGAGAAAACCGAGGAAAATTGGATTTCCAGGTAATACGCAAAGATGCGGCTGTTTGATGTGAGATGATGCGTTTCGGATCTTTTTTGCGCGTTGTTTGGCGAGATCTTTTTTGGGAAAGAAGATGAGATTACAATCGCGTCGGCAATTTTACGATCAACAGTATTCATTAAAAAGCTGGAATACTTTATAAAAAGAAATTTAAAAATTGCTGACCGACTGCATTTGAATATCGTTTCTTTCTTATTTTCCTGTAATGGGACAAGCTCTTCAGAGCATTTGAATTTCATCCCGCAGAACAGTATTTACCAAATTCCACCAAGTGCTTTATGATTAACCGAATTAAAGTTCAAAGTTATCTCCGGATGGAATCATATTGTTAAGCCTTCCGGCATAGCAGAAATATCACACGCGCGGCAGCGTTGGTTTTAAGTCATTAAAAGTCGCTTAGGATAATATCTGGGTGATTCACTTTTAAACTGAGTACTTTTTCAAGTAATTTATCTCGTATTTTCGTGGGCCCTTTGGTGCTGCATGGTTGTCAAAATGATTATTCCGGTACTCTCTGATTTGCCAAATATCCTGTGGGCTTCAAAAGTCTGTACAATGTCAGAAATTTAATAAGGTTTCTATCATCATTAAAATAAAAGAAACGTATACTTAATTTAATTCGTTCGTGTGTAATGCGAATATCATCAAGTCGCTAACCACTTATGTTGATTATACATTATTATTTAAGAATAAAAAGAAAACTGCAATCAAATTTAACAAAAGATATCCTTAATATTGTATAATATTCTAAAAAATAATTAATTAAAAATAAAATATACAAATAAACAAAATAAAATAAATACATAAATAAAAGCTGTCATTACATTATAATTTTTTACAACGTATACATACGATCGAAAATGTATATCAATTATTAACTCTTTCGCTTTAACACTTTTTTTCCCGAGAATATCCTGATTCAACAACGAGAAATAAACTCTTTGCACGGAAGCAAATCACCAGGAACGCCATTACGTCGCGAAAGAAATCTCGATCATAGGGGGAGAGGGAAAACGTAAGGCCTTCGCGGAACGGAAGTTCGCCCGATTCGCGATATCCGACGCCGCGCGCGGCCGCTCCTTTCCCTTTCTCGTCCGCTTTGTTTCTGGAGCCCCGAAGATAATGAGCACAATTACGGCGGGGTTTTTGTTCTAGAAATTACACAGTAGTGTGCGGATGCATGTCTGTGGCTGATTGCTATGCCCCGCCGTCCCCTCGGCGCGATACCTCGCGTTACGCGCACGTCCGTGCGCGTCCGCGTGTTGCGTGCGTGTTCGTGTACCTGTTGCAGAGTCCGCGTGAGCGCGAGAGAGTCGCGACGAGGATCGAGGACCTCGTGCGTGTGTATGCGTGTGAGCGTATCCGTGAGTGAACTACCACGTTTATGTAGGAAAGTCGAAAGGACGCGACGGTGGTAGCGCGAGGTCCGAGAAGTGGAGGCCGGGACACGGAGTAAGCTCTAATTGCATTCAATAAAGCAAATAATAGCAAGCTCATTAGAGCAGAGAGAGGAGCTGGCGAGTTGACCGCGGCTCGTATGCCAACCTGCCTACGCTCAGACGAAGGAAGAAAAGGAGGAGGGAGGAGGAGGAGGAGGAGGAGGAGAAGGAGGAGGAGAAGAAAGAGAATGCGAAGGCACGGGGGGGTGAGACTGACAAAGGAAAGAGAAACCGCGCGGAAGAAAGAGGAGAGAACAAACCGGGCAGAAACCGGCGATCGTGCCGTCGTATCGTCGCGAGAACTACGGTCCAATGTCATTTATTGTAGTGAACGCGCCATTCGCCGGAGAAACGCTACCCCTCTGTTCCCTCCACAAATTTGCCCGGTTTTCATATGAATGGGCCATAGCCATGCAACCTTCACGTCCTTCGTTAGGTATTTATCCCCGTTTATTATTATTCAGTCGTATCTCCCGTATGCGCGTTCACCACGGAGCATTGGCAAAATCGATGAGTAACGTTTTGCACGCGCAATAGCACGTCGTTTCCCCGAGAACGCAACGATCAACGCTATCCCTCCGTTTCTCCTCCGTGGAATCCACTCCACGGAAATTACAATCGCGCTGCGTTAAGACGCGGCCTGTTGCTGTTGCTAACAACGCGAGCTTGGAATCCCTCGTTATGCTAAATAGGCAATGAAGTATCCTTCTGGGATTTAATTTCTGGGGCTTGTACTTAATTAGCGATGTAGTGCCTTAAAAGTAACTTTGACAAAGTCACTAAGGATTACAAGTTCAGCAAGATCGAGGCTGTATTAAAAGATACTATAAACGATTTTTTGACTATTATCGAACAATGTTCAGGAATGTTTAATTTTATCGTCCGTTTTTAATGAAAAAAGTGCTGTCGTCTTGATCATGCTACTATTAAACTGTAGAATTCAGTTAACGGTGTGTCGCGAAATCCGTGGCAGTTTACAGGCGCCAACATTGACAAATCTACTTCCCGCCCAACGATCCATCTTCAAGCACTCTTTCACTTATTCGCCTTCGTTAAGCGTTGACGTTGACTATGTTAATTCATCAATCCATCGCATTAATATGATGAAAATTAGTATACGAATTATAGATGTCCTCGATGCGGGTAAATTAATCAATTTCGTGCCGATTAATGTACACAATTAACCTTATATTTCTTTCTCACTCAAATCTGACGAACAACGTGCCAAGCGATTTCCGTATATCGCTTCGCGTATAGCGGGCACGCGTCTCTAAGAAAGACGAACGATGGAGCATCGACGCGAGAAGCATCCACCGAGAGGACGATCATTGAAGAGGAAAGATATATCGGGGAGGGGGGGGGACAGACAACTGGAGGAGAATCATCCGCCCCCGAGACGCGAGTAAACGTCGGTAAGAATGGCGATTTGGCTAATGTATTCCGCGGATGTGCGCGCTCATTATTCAGCGATAATTAATTGACGGCTATAAATAAGCGGCGCGTCCGGGCACCGCATAAATAAATGGTTCGCGCGCTGCGGAATGGTAATGGTGACTTTGACGGACCGTTTAAACTGGAATAAAGCAGGGTAACTCGTTTCCCCCGGGCACTCCCCGGGTCCGGGTCTGCCCATCGCCCGGTAACGAATATAACTCACCTGCCATGCCGCACGGCCGGCATAGCGACTGTCCGAGGGACTTGCGGCCCTTGCCGCGCGCGGTCTGGTGCTGGCCCACAGATATTTACTCCTCCGGGAGTGTCTTAAACCCGCGCCCCGAGATCCCGGTCCTCTCGTATCATTCTTCGTGCGGATTCTTTGTATTTCGAGAGGCGGCGTGCATCAGTCAAACATACCATTTTAATGCTTATAATTCCATCTAAAGAATAAAGAAAACAATATGTCATTAAATTTGAATTTTCTGCGTATCACTAATGACAAAAATGGATACAAGCGGGTGATTTTATAGATATCTCCCGTTACCATCAAGGATACATAAAACATTTAATTCTGATCGTAGCGTGTCTGAATAAATCAACGAGATAACGCCGTATTGTTAACCGTCTCAATTTGGTAATGAACAGTGGCTTCTTTATTCATTGACGACTAGTGTAATGCGTGATTAATTTCAATGAGATTTTCACATTTTGATCAATCTAGAAAATTTTAATTGTTGATAGAATTATAGTCAATTTACAGGGAAAAGTTATTTATCAATCGGAAAGTTATTTATTAAATTTGTATGTAAAATGTAAATAATGTATCTTTTATATAATATATCTTTTAATTATCATTAGCTTTCTAAATAATAAATGACATATAATAAACATGGATTTTACCTCAAGAAGTTGCGGCATGAACCTTAGTTTTGATATCACGAATAAAAAGAGAAAATAAAATTGCGGAATGCACTTGCTTTAATGTTGCTGCTGAGGCCCCCGGTGTCACAATCGAGTATGGCGACTCGCAGCTTGACTGCATTATCGTAATATTTGAAACCAATTCAAACGACGTAGTCATGACACGGCCGTAACATCTCGCCAAGGTTGGATTAAGAAAATGGCTGGCAATGATGAAAGTGTCGTTGAACCAACAACGCGTAGTCGAAGAGGTAATTCTCGAGTTCTTACGACAGGTAGCAGAATATGCGACAGGCAACAAAATCCAGGGCCTCGGGTCGTAATTGCCTTGGCGGCGCCATTATTATTTCATAGCGCTTGTATCTGTGTGTAGTAAGGACCCGGCGGCGAAATTACAGAGTTTCCACGCAACGGATCTCGATATGTAGAGGAGCGCTCTAGTTCTCGAGAGCCTATACTTTGAAGGAGAGATCCGATCCCCGCGTCGAATGAATATAAATCCGCGACAATATATGCCACGCTTGCCACGAGATAGAGGCAGCGTCTTGCAGTTAATGCAAGTTAATGCGCCGATGCGCGTGCGAGGGACGAGCACACGATTATTAGAATTCAGAAAGCGGCGCGCCGTGCGTGGCGCGTTCTTACACGGTGTATTATTCCTCCTGTTCAAGTGAAACATGAACGCCGATCGAGATATCGTTGCAGCCTGTGTTAAAGTAAAGATCATTCCGCGGTCCTTTTAATTGGACGCTGCGCCGCTGCGCCGCCTCGCTTCCACGTCCACCCAACTTTTACTGCCGCGCATGCAACCCGTTTTCGACGAGAGAAATAACACAATGAATCGAAAAGCGTTATCGGACGGCATCTCCGGTGAACATGGAATCCCGCCTAATAACCACTTCGCCGATCGACATTGTTATGGGGCGGTCATTAGAGGCGCGTCCCAGTGGCACCCAAAAAACGCGGGACGCATCGTCGTTTAACGGCCCTTACGCCGTCGGGTCTCATCGGCGCGTACTTATCTCAAGGGACTTGAAAATCCGGTCGCATTAAGATATCTATCGGAACAACGGATGTGCGCCATTAAACTTTTACTTTATTTAGTGCTCGGAGGAGAGCCGCGCGGTCCGCGCACGGCAGTCTCCATAAAGGAAGGCGGGAAAAGGAGGTAGAGAGAGAGAGAAGAGGAGAAGATGACGGTCCATACGAAGTTGCACACCGTTCCGTCAGTGACGTCCGCAGGTAAGATTCCTCTTTACGTTGCGCGATTGTTCCACAACGTATAATTATTACTTACGTTTGCCGCTAATGACCGCCTTTCGCGGGACACCGTTTAGAATTGCTAATGCAACTCGGTCGTTGTCAATAGGCAGTAAAGCGCATGATTCTAGCCATGTAACTAATTGGATGCATTACGATTAACAAAAGATATGCATACGATTAAGAAACGCATTTTTGTGAGATTCGCGCATCCTCGAATTTATAGTAATATCGCCTCGTGATCGAGAGACAGGAGACAGTTCGTTGGATTCACGTGTAACCTATAGATATAGGTAGAAACCCGAGTGTATTGCGCGTTACGAAGATTAACGCTGACGATTACGGCGCAACGCGGCGATCAAAATCGAAGAAACGGGCGCCGTTCTTACCGCCCTTCCTACATAAGCGATTGTTAACTGGTTATTTCCTACGGTCGTGAAGCCGGACGGTTTAAGCAGAGAGTTACGACTTTGGAGCTCGTTATGCATGCATAGGCGCGAGCATAAAACACTGGAATTGCGCGAGCGGGCGAGAGAACGAACGAGCGGACGAACGAACGGCATGCCGGTTTCGATTCGTCGTCGCGTATCGATGTGTCCCTGATCTTCTCTTTTTCTCTCCGGAGACGATCCGGCGACACGGCGACGATGCTTTTGCCGTGAACCATAGCCCGAAGACCTCCATGCTCTCGCTCTCTCCCTTTTCGAGGCGTCGCGGAGTCACGAAGGCGAGAAAGCATCGCCTCGCGGCTACGTGCCATCGCGTTCGCGTTGCAGAGAGTCTGCACCAGAGAGTCGGCGAGAGCGACGACAGCCGTCGTTATTCGCACTGATTTAGTTGAAGGCTTACGGATTTACAGATCCACCCTTTCGCTGGCACGCGGTACGTACGGCAAGCGACGGCGCGGGCCGCATCGAGCCCTTTCTCGTTAGCCGCCTACATTATATTACCCATCGAGCGGCATACATCATTCCCTCCTTATGTAAGTATCTATAACGGCCCGAGAAACATTTGCAGCTCGCTCCGCGCAAAGGAAAACGAAACAGAACGGTGCGGTTGGATACGCGAGCGTGGGCTGGCCGGATGGTGCCAGCGCGGGTGAACCGCTCGCGACCGCCGCGGAATTGATGTACTGCGTCCGGGGAACAATGCCTCGTACCGACGACGTGCCGCATTGCGGTGCGATCTTTTCGCTTTGCCGCGTCTCTGCGACAGCGTTGCGGAGACGCCTACGCCTCCCGAAAATTAAGAACGCTCGAATGAGCGATTGTCTGACAAATGTAACATATGGAAACAGTCGGTAACATGTAATAATTGAATGAGAGAAGTTGTTAACAGCTACGCTAATTACTATACTGATTATTCACAAGATTCAACTACGTTTTTATTTTTTAAATCAAGATTAATATGAGTTTATTAAAAATGACGTATTTAATTAGACCACTAACTTTAAATTGAAATAAAAGATCGCGGATTTACGAGAGGCGGGAAGAACATTTATTGCGAACATACGTTTGATACAGCTTTATTGCATGTTAGTCAAGATATTATCTGCAATTCTTGACGTTGTCATGAATTGTAAGACACTGCCGCTGTGGTCCGCAGATGGGGATGAAGAAGATCGAAACCCATTGCCATATGAAATATATACTTTTTATCTCCGTCGATTATCTTGGCATTGCTGTCGTGCACGAGATAATTGTCTTTGTTTGGGTCCAATCCGACCAACTGAAATTTAATGAGACGTCCAATTGCTTCCAATTTGGTATTCTTCGATAATGAATTGTCAAACAACGTTTCGTAAATCTACGTCGCGCAAAGTTTATTCGTAACAAGACAATTTAAAAATATGTCGAATAGATTAGAATCAATGTTATATATGCTCAGATTATCCAAATTGATTATTTTTGAAGACATACACCTTACTCCCGTCTTATAAAGAGTAATAATTTATTTTCAAGTTTGTCGTTTGTAAAAGGAATAATTTTACCAAGCAAGTAAATTAAAGTAACGGGAAACTCTGGTATGAAAAAATATGATAAATTTGCTTTTATGAGAATCTTGTGCAATCTGTGGACGCCCGAAGCATGGAATCAACGTCATAAAGACTATGAAAAATATATCCTAGAGCACCGATTCCATTAGATGCATTAGCCGTTACTTGGGACGCTTAGGTGACGTTCACGTTATCTCGTTATACATCGCGGATCGTCAAGAGTGAGAACGCACGGATCGAAGATAAGTCGCGGGACGATACCGAGCAGCGCGACAAGCTTGGGAACAGAAAAGGTGTTTTATATCTCTTTAGCAAGAGGAAGGTGAATGGCAGCGATGGCGCACACACGATGAGGGTTACTCCTCGGCCAGGAAGTAGAATCCCCAAGCAAACCGTCCGTCGTTGCGTAGAAATTTATCGTCGAGCACGAAACGCATCTTATTGCAGGAGACGTACTCATGGACGACAACAACGAATAGGTACTTAAGTTCTATAAGACGCTCGGTCCGAGAACAAGCGTGGATTCTACCGGTTCTTAATAATTGTACGCCAGCCCATCTCGGGATTGCGGGGCTTATCTCCGACGAAACGCTTCAAAAGCCAGTCGGCAACATGGCAATACTGGGATAGTCCTCGCATACCACTCGCCGATACGCTCTGGACATATGCCTTGACGAGTCGACGAAACTATCTTGAATGTGTTGGCGTCTTTTCAGCACGTCCTTAGATAACGTACAACAACTATAATTATTTTATATAGCTATAATTATTAAATCACAAAAATTACGAACGTTCTTTATACAGTAATTTATTTTTTGATTTTACATCCGCCGACTAGTCGTGTGGGGTCGTGTTGTGCAATTCTTAACCGTTATATACACGTGTCATAACTGCTCATTAATCACTCATAAATGGTTATTAATAGACAGCTTATTAATATCTCACACCACACTATCGCCACTATCGCCAACTTGACCGCGTCAAGACAAACTGAAAATTACGTTGTAATAATATTATTCACATCACGCTCGTACGAGCCGAACAGTTACATGTCACGATCTCATTAATCTATTAATTAGATTAAGCGCGCCGTGACGAACTATCAATATCCTCGGCGGGAAATTCTGCCACGTGAGACAGACAGAATCGACAGCTCTCGGACGGTAGTATTTTTATCCCGCTCGCGGGGACCTAATCGCATCAGTCACGAGACGAAGGACCTTTTAACCATGAAGTTCTCTCAGGTTGGAGAATGAGATAGAACAGCCGGCTGAGGACACGGAAGACGGAGTAAAGAAAGAAAACAGTGGGAAGACAACGAGGGGAAGGAGATGTAAGAGTGAGAGTAAGAGTAAGAATGAAAGAGAAGGAGAGAAGGAATGAGAGAGAGAAAGGGAGAAGAGCGAGAGGAAGGCGGGAGACGAGAGACGAGAGCAAAGGAGTTACGAGAGAGTCCCGGTCCGCTTGACAGTGAGGTGTCGGGTGGTCGGAGCTCCGCTTGCTGTCAGCTTGTCAGCTTGTCAGCCCACGCACGTTGGCACCATGGCGATCAGTGACCGCGTATGGATTCACACACTGACGCCTCACACCGTGACCGTACGCACAACGCGAGGACCATGCCGGACGTATATTGTTACAACGCGCGAACGCTATTCCGTATGCGTGTGAAGAGCGAAAGCCAGCTCTCCAGTCCGCTTCGCGACTTACATGCGGCCCCGTCATTAATGCAGTCGCGAAATCACGTCTATCAATTCGGAACGGTTTCACCGCGATTTATTAAAAGTACCTTTTGGCCAAGGCAAACTGCATCTTGTACGGCTCTTGATAATGACGCCTATAATTGCACTATGCCAACCAATAAAGTCACCTGCTCTCGTAACGCCAAGTTGACCTCGATAATGTATAGAAACGATAATGTATAGACCCTCTTCTTCTTTTATCGACAAGAATAACGAGACCCAAATATGCTTGTCCGAAACGACCATGTCAATCTTCGATAGTCTATTCCATTCATACGCTTTTAAAGAGCTTTGCCAGCAATTGAGTGGGCTTCCACGTTGAGCGACAGGTGCTCGCAGCTGATGCCCTTAGGAAATAAGAGTGAAGGGACATCGTACGCTCGAGAAAACACAATCACTTTGAATGGACTCGATCACAGGATTGCGATAAACCGCTTTAGAGGGTTCGAGATATAACATGATTCTTACGATTGGAATTTTGCCCGGGGGGAAATAAGCGGCGCGATTTTATAAAGTGATTAACGAATAAGGTGTTAATCTATAGATAATAGGAGATATGTATGAGATATGTATGTTTTTAGAAACATTACAGGAGAACGTAAGTTATATCGTAATATTTTTTAAATTATTCTTATTAAAATTTCATAATTTAATTACAGATATAAAATTATTAAGATAATATAATATGATATAATATAAGATGTATAATATAGTTTCTAATAATTATTAAAGAACGTTGCTGTAATGTTGTTTTGATCGAACGACTCTTTCGTAAGAAAATTCTTATAATATAATTTATTAACTAAGAGAAAGTGCCCGACTTTTTTAACGAGCACTGCCAGTACACGTGTCACGAGTAGGAAGGAAATAAACGAACGTATCAAAATAACACTGTTATCACTTGATATTGCAATTGCCATCGCGTTGTATCCAGCTGTGAAATTAATACCTCATCTGCGGTTTCCATATCGATTGAAACAATCTATATTTTTTGTTATAATTGTGTGTGTGTGTGTATAGGATCCAGTTTCTAGGATCTAATCTCTCGCTATTTTGAAGTCACGGGCGTGTCTTATCGTCAATTTTTACGCGACCGGTTTCGATATTACCGTGCCGAAATATGCGGTTAAAGAAACATTGTTGCTAATGCCCCGGGACGGAACTGCTCTTTCATTACAATTACCGTTGCTACCGCTACCGCAGCCGGATGGTTACGCGCTACTGTTCTGAAAGTATGTAATTTATCTATAGTGGGAGGGCGTAGCTCGCGCGCGAAAAACGTTTACTTACGATAGCGAAACGTTATATTTAGGGGAATGTTCCATAATGATAAAGACCCCGCTCGAGATTGTCTCGGATCGGTGCGGAATTACGGAGGCGAGCGCAATTATCGATAGTATATCTCGATTATATCGGAGTCGACGCATTATCATGTACGCCGGTGTAAAAGAGCGCAAAACAACATGTGCATATTCCATTCAAGGAGATTCGGGCTATTACGCTAGATTTTCTGCCATTAAGGCTCAATCTTCTGGGGAACGCATAGACCGCACCGATAGCGCGTGTCGTAGCGCGACGCACGCCAATGTAATAAATAAAAATCTGCGCAACGCCGTTAGGAGTTTCCTTTTAATTTACAACGATAGCGCATACCCCCGGTAATTAATAGCGCTCGTAGTAATTAACAGCTCCGTATAGCCCGCCTGGCGCGATTCGACTCGACTCGACTCGACTTGGCTCATCGTGTCACGGACCGCACCATCCGCTTGGATGCATCGTCGTAAATGCTTCTACCATGGCGGCGAATTGCCGCCGTCACTCGCATCGTCGCACGCATCGTCGCACGCAGTTCCCGTTGTTTGCGCGCACATTTATCGCATCGAGGCGATCTCCCCGAGGCGCACGGAATCGCACCACGCTCGCTCGGCTAATCCGCGAGGATTCTAAGCCGCAAAGCTCGCGCACCCCCGAACCGTATTATTATCCGGTAACCCATCTTAATTGACCTCACCCTAGGCACACGGTCCGCCGGTAATCGATGCGATTAAATCGCTCGATCACCGACGCAAGGAACGTATATGATAATTCAGTGGGCAGCCGAAGCCGGCGGTCAATGGTCGCGCACCTGTTCTCGAAACTATCGCTCTCTCTCTCTCTCTGTTTCTCTCTCCGTTTCCTCCGCGCCGTACTGCCTTTTCTCTCATTATAGGCGTATACTCGTCCCTCTTCTTCCCCAACATCACTCGACGGTCCTCCTTCTCTGTTGGGTCAAGGCACGTCTAGGCTGTTGGAAGGCCATTTACCCCTTAGCCCGGTACACACAACACACCCGTGGCCTCTCTTCTTTCTCGTGTACGTATTCGTGTGTGCGCTATTCACGTGTATCTCGTTTCGTCATTGATCGGGCAATGATACGATGTACGATAGGCATTGTAGTCCATCATATCCAACGTCTTTTATTCGCTTTCTACAAGTCGATTGAGAAAAATAGAGACACTGATAGACTTAAATGCCACTGTATATCATAAAATTAACTCCTTTGATATATCTTCATTCTTTAACCGTGTATGAAATTGACGATAACCGTTCGATTCAATAGTAGTCGATATAAATGGCAAAGACAGAGAGGAAATAAAAATTATAAATGTAAGTACGGTGCCGAGTTACTCAAAGAACTACCGTGCAACACGGCGGACAATTTGTCAGACAACTTCGTTAACTTACGTAACTATTCATATTATAGATCTTATAAACGCGACATATACGCTGATACGCGCTGATCTCTCTCCGATCGTAAGTATCGATGACCTTTCCGAGCGGCATTCGACAGATCTAACGAACAGATTTCTATCGATACTGTGTATAGTTATGACGTTTCGCGTCACACGGCTTAAACAATCGAGGAACAAGGCGTGAGGCTTTTTACGGGACGAGAAAATTATACCGCCAGCACCTCACATTGCATACGCGTGTGTGTGTGTGGGGGGGGGAGGGCGCAACACACATACATGCATATAGCATACGTTTGCCGATTAACACGTTGCGATAGGCACGTTAACAACGTCACCGATGTCGACGTAGCGCATACTTATTGCAAGAAGGCAATCATACCGTACGCGACTTCGGAAGGCATGCGCACGATTAATTATCCTTGTCGAACGGTTTTCACCGATGCATCGGCCAACTGCTAAGATTAATCGACTCGAAACCGACTTTCTGGCGACAAACGGCGGAACATCGTTAACGCCACCGCGAGAGATGAAGAAAGATCCTCGTCTAATCTAACCGGCTATGTTATACCTAACAATAAACGTGATTATCAATCATCTGGAAAAACATTTATTGCATTAGGTCATCAAGGAATCTGTAGCGAGGAGAAAGTACACGCGATGCGCAAAACCTGAACCTCTGTGCATTCCGCACATTTATAATAAACACGTATTAATATACATATATAACTTCCATACGTGTACCATGTACATGTGTGGATCATCGATACGTGTGCGATTTATATATTTCGAGAAGCATATTCATTTTAATAGATACGCGTATAAGATCGCTCTCGTATAAGAGCTTTATTCGGGAGCCGGCATGCGACCAGCTATATCAATTTGTAGACGCGTGTGCACGCGTGATCGTGTGTGCGTGAGCGCAGGTAGGACGTACGCACGCGAGAGAACACCTACACGCTATCGTCCGGTTGCGCGCGGGATCCGGACGGCCTCTTGTAGTCTCGGATCTCTCTCGCTCCGCTCCCTCCCTCTCTCCGCCGCATGCGTTATAATCTCGATATCCCATATATCCATGTACAAGACATGCCTCCCATTTTAAATATACCATCGTGTAATTCATAATAAATGACTTATAAATGCAATGTACTTTTTGTGTCGGGGCACCGCGCGCCTGTTGTGCGAGGTAACCACGTCGGGGCTCTCCCCCTTTCCCTTGCCGCGTGTGCACGCATACATCCGCGTGCGTGTATATGCACACGCGGTGGCAAACGCATGTGCCGCATCCCGGGCCCGACACCGAGGCCGCGTTCCTGCTTTATTATGTGTAACACGCATTATACGAGCCCCCTTGTACCGGGCCGCGGCGTCCTCCCCTCGCGCCGCTGATTTAGATAAATCGAAGATAGCCATGGCGGAGGTCAGGCCGTGCGTACCTCATCTCATCTCGCCGTTCCATTTCCGAGAGAGTCGCGCGCGGTGCTAAATCTCGTCGTTGCCGCATATAGCTCTTCGAGGCATCGCACAATTCAAGCCCCGTCGGCCGTAGCTCGGCGACTGGTGGAGGAGGGTGTCTGATGACATACTTGAGACACTCGAACGGGGAGAATTCATTCCGACAATTAATACGTCTCTTTGCCATGTTGCGAGTTAAAGCGAACGAAATCTGAAACCCATTTATGGATATTTTATCAAGTATCACGCCTTCCCCAGCAAGAAGAAGATAAAAATATGAGTTGAATGAATTACGTACGCAGGAAAAATATGAAAATGTAAAAAATAAATTTTCGTTCCTCTCGATTGGCCGATTTATCCCTCGCTTGATGCGCACGAATTACCGTGGAGGCCGGTTCGGCGGACGTTTGTATTTCTTGCGTCCAGTTTCTCGCGAGTCGAGACGCGAGCGATGCTGCGTGACCGAGGTCCACGGTAAAAGAGACGCAGCGAGATTTATCGAAACGCGATGCGGGGAACGCGCGTCGATATATGTTCCGGACCCCGCTCGAAAACGCTCCGAAGAATCGTCCGGTACTGAAAATAAAAGATTATCGTCTCGCTCTCACTTTCTCTCTCTCTCTCTCTCTCTCTCTCTCTCTCTCTCTCTCTCTCTCTCTCTCTCTCTCGTTTTCTCTATCTGCCGGTTGTCGACGGCGAGATGGTGTGTCCATGAGCGCACAGAGAGTCAGCGAAAGAAAAAGAGAAGTAGAAACAGAGGGAAGAGAGAAAGAGAGAGATAGCGCGGCGTGCGTAGCAGCAGGGGTGCGATTAATCGTCGTAAGCAATCGCTTATATTCCGGAATTTTAATTCGCAGTCAGTTAAGCGCGCTCTTGTAGCCGCTAAGGACGAACAAAACGTCGTCCGCGAGTATATTGCGAAAAGCGGGATTCAAACAGCGAGCGCATCCGAGACGAGTCGCCGATACCTAGGTGCGCGAGAGTACCTATCCACTAACATATGTATATCTCCTATACCTACACTCAGGTAACTACACTGAAATCCGGCCGGTACGACTCCGGCACCTGTGCTCGCGAGAGCGCGCGCCGAAGCGGTCATACCAGTCGGCTGTTGTAAAAGTGTCAACAGCCATATACACTGGCTTAACTTCGTGTGCGCACCACCGTCGATCGTCCGTAATAACGTGGTTCCCCCGCGTCCCTCGCGGTTTTCGAAGGTGCTAACGACGTCGACTTCGACGAGCGAAAAAGCGTTCCCTCGCGGATACGTTTCGGTGCGCGATCAAGTTTCCTCGTCGCGCCGTAGCATTCGCGCAGCAGCCCCTCTCCTCTTCGCCGTGACTCGAAAAAAAAATACACGCACGGTCCGCGTATTGCATTATAATAAGTGGACGCGCACGTGTATACGTGCGCGTGTAAGACGCGCCTGGCGTAGTTATATACTGTGGGTAAGATGCCGCATCTCCCGCAGCGGGGAGTCTCGCTAAATAATGCAATAACGTAAGAATTATGGCAACTTAATGATACTTTATGTATAATTATGCGTCTGCGTTACAGGGCACGTAGATTCCCCTTTTTCCATTTTGATCGCGGGTGGTAACTGGAAGGACGTATTATTTATTCAGAGTATAAATAGTTGTTCGATGCGGATTTCTATTCTCTATGCAGCCACATTGTGGATCTCGATGTTATCACGGTTCTATAAATACGCTCCGAGAGAACAACATTGAGAAGAACCCTTATACATTTTGATTTTCTGTAATTCAAAATTAATTTCTAGCGTATGCTTTCAATGAAAATATCATATTGCTATAATTTTGCACGTGTGGTAGGAGACCGTGCACGCATGTACACTGTCAATTGCGCTGCAGTTAAGAAATTTCAAAGGAATACGGCGCATGTGGTTTGCGGCAACTCGATATATATAATGACCGTGCAATTACGCGTAATGAAACAATATTACTTTACTGCCTAAGAGAATACTGTGGTTTATTAATTTTTATGAGATAATTTCGGGAGCATCACTCGTGCGTTTAATATCTCTCTCGCGAATCCATATAATTTGCCGCCTATCTCGGCTACCATATTACAAAGTCTCAAATATGTACACGCGAGGACGAAAGGGGGCTTGGCGCGAGTGTGTCACGCAATGTAACGAGTGGCCGCCCTTCGAGGCTTTGACGAGTCCACCGACTTTGTGCGCCTTTTCACGCGAAAGGAAGGCGCCGGGAGCGGTTAATTTAAAACATGTTATATGCAAAGTGGTAATGGTCCCCACTGTCGCGACCATCACTGTCGGTTGCCTTAAATATCCGTCGATGCGTGTTTGTCGTCTCAAAGAGGTAGGTCTCTTCATGCCCGCCGTTAAAAGAAAACGTAATCCGCGAGAGAGACGCTTTAACGCGCGGACGCATTCATCCGCAGGTCCGTGTTTATGAATCGTTAAAATGCGAATCGTCGAACCGCGCATGCGGATCTATCGCGGAATCGCATCGGGAAAAAAATGGTTAATCGCTAAATTAACGGTTGCTCGCACCTGCAAAGATTTGTAATGCAGTCAGCGCCGTCGGTCCCGTCTTCGAGCGACCCGACCCGATGACTGCCGACCTCTGACTCGGCAAACATATTGATTTATTAAAGTGCACGTGCATACGTACATATTACCACGGTATCCCATCACTGGCCGTGCCAGATGTAAATGGGCAGTTATTTTCTTAATAGATTTCCATTGCCCAAAGAAATATTTAACCGATGGCGCGCCGGATGCCACTGTCCGCGTGTGAGGACCGCCGCTTCAAATTGCAGCTTGTTCGCGGTTACAAAGTCCGGCTTATTTGCGCTGAATTGCCCCGGCCTGTCCGCATGAAAGCGACGATAACGAGCCGGCACCCTTCAAAAGTTTCACGCAGGAATCGTTCATTGTCGAATGCATGTAATCAAATAATTTTGGTAAGATCGGTCTTCTCTATCGTAGATATGCGAAAAAATATTTATTCTTCTTAACGATAAAAATATGAAGAAAAAGAACTAAAAAATCAACGTACAATTTAATTATTCCGTGTCATAAAAATGTAAGTAGATTGTAAATTAGATCGATTTCAATCTCTTGTTTGTCAGGTCCTTCGATGCTTTCGTGCGTGACCGTAAACACGTTAGATAATCCTCGAAATGAGGACATTGACGGGGATAAAATCGAGGACGTCATAAAGGAGGACAGATAAATCCAAGCGAGATCGGTAATTTATAATGTGTAATATGTAAAGTGGTAATGGACGACTGGTTGTAGTGATTCGATGCGAGTCCGGGCTTCAGCTTGAAAGAGAATCTCGAGGTAGGCTAGCAGCCAGGCAACCGGCCGCGAAGATGTTGCAACGGGGCACCGTGAGGCGAAAGAGCGAGAGGGGTCCCTCAGGGGCGTCGAATGGGGTACTCGGTCCCGAGAGCGTAACGACGACGAGGGGATGAGGTAGAAACAGGGACGGCGAGGAGAGGTGCGACGAGAGGAAAAAGAGATCGCGAAACGGGGCAGGAGAATGAAGAGAGGAAGAGGGAGGGGAAGAGAGAGAGAGAGAGCATCTCTCAGAGCCGCCACTGCTTGCGTGTCGAGCCTTAATGAATGCAAACCACGATCCGGAGGCAGCCCGCTCGACCTGTTGTTTTCCAGTCCAGATAGCCTATAATTTTTATTGTCACGGGAGAAATAGCAGCCTGATGGAGGCACGGCTTATCTCGGTCCTCGTTTTGCGTCCCAACCATGTTCCGTGTGCGTTTTGTTGCCCTCTCCTTAGCCCTCGCACCACCGTTCCTGGTTCACCCTTGCCGCCAGCTTCTCCCTCTAGCATGTCGCTCTCCGCGCGGTTTCTCACCCCCTTCCCCGCCTATCTCGAGCGAGCCTCTCTCACCTCTCTCACCTCGTCTGCGATTCTGATTCCCCATCTCGTTCCCGATCCTCTTCGATCAACGCCACCGGGCGTTATGCAGGTCGCACATACGAAGAATATGATGGCGTATTACCTGCTTTATATCGCCAGTATGTGATATATTTTATATATATATATATATATATATATATATATATATAAAATACATGCCGCGCTCGCGTACGTGGTATGTATTACATATATGTATTATAGGTACACGTGAATTCGCCAAGGAACAGCCACTTTGAATGATCGCTGCAGCGACTTTCCGGAATGAAAGCTTGACGATCAAAGTCTACATCGAGTCTCGAATAATAGTTTATTAGAAAAATAATCGGAGGATAGAGAGAGCCATTTTGAGAGAGCGAACGTTCCATTTCAATCCGCAAATAAAATATCTGGTTATCTTAAGCAGTGCGATAGGAGCAAAAAATCGCATACCTTTCGGTGACAATCTGATACAGTGACAAATATCCGGTTGTCGATAGTCAGTTATGCGAAGAGACAGAGAGACGTCGAGACAGGTACCATTCTCGCTCCTGATCCAAAGGCACGTAATCGTTTCCGAGGAATCGCATCAGGAGAAGATCCGATGAAGACACGTCAGATCGCCCATAACGATTATCCGGCGGCGAGGTATCGTTCCCGCGTGCAATATACAACGAGCCTTGTTATATGGAAGATGCGCCGGTGTATTGTCGGCCGCGTACACAAATGGTTTCACAGAATCATGCGGTGGCCAATGATGGTACTGATAATGACGACGTGGACGGGTACGCGAGCGAAATAAATCGCGGGATGCGCGCGATCTTCTTCAGAGAATTCGATATTTACCCGCGACCGCGAAGACGCGCCGGGCAAATTTGCGGCGTGTAACGAGATTCGACCGTGTAATTCGGGGAAAACTTGTTGGTCGTGTCGGCTTTAATTGAATTACGATGTGTCGGATCTGCAATCCGGGGTCTTCTCGCGAGCACGAAACGAATCGTCATTATCCACTCGCAAATTCATTAACGACGCTCGCGAGTCACAGCGCGATAATCTTAATAAAATAACTCTCCGAATCGCATCCGGATAAAATAAGCTCTCAGTCGAAACAGTCATTTACTCGTATTTTTTGCCAGACGCATCCCGTAATGCGCTTCTCGATGTGAACCTGCAACAGATCTCCGCTTCCGCTCGAGGGAGTTCCGATCTTACGGCGTCATTTGTGTAACTTATGCTATTTGGATAATGGAATCCATCTGAGGTACACGAGCACGAAACGTCCAACGTATGTATTATATTTTAGACCACGTTCTAGCATACGTGTCCGCGCGTGTGCAGAATCCATTCCGCGCCGGGATCGGCGTCATCATCATCATTATCGTCATCATCGTCGGCTTTTCCACGCGTGTGCGCTCTCTTTCTCCCTCTCCTTTTCTCTCACGGCGCGGCAACAAGAAATTCCAGCCGATGAACGGTATAGCGACCGCAGGGCAATCAGCGTTAACAATGTTTTATTGTTACGTCACGGATCACGGTTGGCTATATACACGTATACACGTACGAGACGAGCGGACAGGCGTGCATTAAAGCTTATCATAACGGTTCGCCGTTAAGTCGCCGTCAGGGCGAAGCCGGAGTAGTTCGCGGGCGGAAAAGAAAAAGACGGCTCGAAAGTTGGATCCGACACGCGGGTTGCTGGACCGAGCACAATGTTCCGCGTGTTGGGATCGACCGCCGTGGACCGCCGTCGTGGATATGCCTACATGAATATGACATATACTCGCGCGGATACGCTCGATTAAAGTCGACCGCGCGCATATTTACTGTGCGCGAACGAAAATAAGCCGCGCATTCCCAAAGCGGCGGAAAACTATTAATCTTCCGTAGCACAAACGGTATTGCCTTGCACCTTGGGCATGCGGAATATCCAGTAAGAAGCTGTAGGTGCATATATTATGTTAATCCCTCGTACTGATCGCGGTTTTATCTGAATAATGTAGATAGTAATAACTGTATTATTGGTAATTTCTGCATCTTTTGATAAACTCTTCAATTTTAGATATTAAGTGCTGATAAAATTTACAAATGTACGTATGCAACGAATATATTACTTTTTAACAAATTGTACGATAAATGGTAAATATGTGTAATTAATACGTGAGCTTTTATCAGCAAATTGTATAAAACAGTGAAACGTTATTGCAAAGTGTAGGATGTTAATTAATTCATATATTTATGTGTCTTTTATTAAGGATCTCTATCTGACGCTATACTTTTAGAAATCATACGTGATGAGAAGTTGGTCGCTTATTCTCTCACACAAGCAAATGCTTATGAGGTGAGCAAAGGTGCGGGCGGGAAAAGGTGGGGGGAGTCGATGTATAAGGGTAAAGGTGTAACGGACTCCTGACGATCTACGTATTCATCATGCGCGACCTTAAACGAGAAAAAAGTGACAACCAATTTATAACCAGGATAATTACAATATCAAGCACTGGGCTTTTAATATGTGCTTAATAACCGATAATGAGCACATTGGCGGGTCGATACGATGTACATATCCGTTTTATCACTCACAGATATCATTTATGTACGCGATGCAAAAGGTATTCTTCTTTTCGTAAAGCAAACTATATATGTATTCAAGGAAAGGATATCCTATCGGCCGATGTAGCAAAATACGAATGACTTGACAAAGCCAGTGAGAGAGTAATTCACGCGAATGGGCGAATCCCACGACGGAGGACTAATTGACAAACATTGACGAATGGTATGTACGGTAGCGTGAAGTGGTGTATAGTGTCCGAAGTGGCTTTTGTTGACAGGCGGACCTGTGCTTGGGCGACACGGCATTTCCCACAAAAGCCCTACCGCTTCCACTCAATTTGTCCGCTTGTGCGAACTCCGGCACGAATCGAATCGCTCCGCGAATATGCGAGGACGTTTATTGCACGCGAGAAGAAATTTCTCTCCGCCAATTTTATTGAGGACGATCGAACGATTATGGCTCTTCGTGAGTTCTTAATTAATAACGCGAATAACTTTTTTGTCGTAACCGCTAATTTATCGCGCACGACCGTTAATTTCCTATACTAAAGCCTCGGAAAGACTCGGGACATATCTAAATGCACCTCGCCGTTTATAATCTTCCAATCGTGTAGATGTCTCTCTGCCTACGTGGCAGTTCGAAGTTGCCCTAATATCGAAAGGAAATTCGATCAGCGTTTCGTATCGACGGCGACAAGCTTGCCAGCCGCGGCGGAAAAGCATTTATTTGCATAGGCGGCGAATACCATCAGCAAAGGATTTCTGTAATCCTATGCAAATTGTTAAAGTTGAACCATTAGCGAAAATTAATGCGATTTTCTCCGAGCGCGCGGGAGCGGGTGAATATAATATTGATGGGTTTGACACGAGAGGGGGGGATGGAACAGGAAAGGATGTTCGATCGGGGGTGAGAGTGAGGGAAGGATTCGCATCTCTCATTATTTATTGAATCATCGCTATGGAATTGTGAGCATCGCTACAATATCGTATGCGTGGCACTCACAAAAGACTTAAAACATCGCTCGAGATTTGTTTTCGAATACATTATGCCGAATACATTATGCAAGATAACCGCGGAGGTAAACAGGTTTTGTTTTCCCTTCCAACGAAATGCATCGCGATCGTTCCGCATCGACGTCGTTACATTCTCTGACCTTATTGTTTTTTTATTGCATTACAGAATATCATACAACTATGCTACGTCTTTCAAGTCGACACGTGTAAGCTCGAATAAGTCAAATAAAATTTTATTAATGGAAAAATCAAACGAAACTATTGTAAATGTAATAAACTCATTATCTAAAAGAAAGTAAAAAATTTGTTAAACTCTCGATGTTTTGACGAAAATTACAATTTATTTCTTTTCTATCTTTTTTTTTTTGTGCAATATTCAAAGATATCAATCCCCTGTTTTAATTGCTAGGACAAATGGACATATTAGCTACGTCTTGGAAATATAAATAGTACCTTAGCTCTCCGACACATGCGTTTAATATTCTATTAGCTTAGTCGTGGACTGTCTCTCATCCTCCACCTTCCTCCTCATCCATATAGTTTGCCAGTTAGTTTAGAGCCTAGAGAGCTGTATTTTTACACAACCTCAAGTACAATAGCTTCGTTCAGTAGTCTTTTTTTTTCTCGTCTTCTCATCCTTTTCTCTCATTCGGTTCGACTCGACAAATCCAGGAATCTTTATGAAAGACATAAACGGCTATCTTCGCTAACGGTATCGTCGAAAATGGTATTCATAATTATACAGTTGCGACACACGCATTATTTGTTCGGAATTGTAATGGCCACGAGTTCTTTGGCTGAATGAGCCTGCGAGCGGTATAAAACGTTAATCGCCGCGCCACGGAAAGATGTCTTTTACGACCGATTATAAATCGTCGCTTTCTCACTGCGTTACTCTCGTCCCAGTCCGTCGGAATAATTATATCCTGTAGCACGAACGGGTTAATAGTCAGACGATGATAAACCGGTGACTGTTGATTGATCTTAACAAGCGGGTATTGTGATATCCTAGGAATATTCGCGAATCGAGTGGAATTTTCTCATTAAACAGCGTGATTACAAAATTTTATTCAACGCGATTTAACACGAATGTTGTAAAATGAATCGTCCTTCGTATAAGTTTCTATTAGATGCACGAAATTTTCTTCAGAACTGCTTGAATATTCGTTTCCTATGCTTCTTACATAAAAGAGGCAACACATCAGATCTTCATTCTTTAAAAAAAATTGCAATAGTAGAATGAAAAATTATAGTAATTATTTCCCCTAACATTTTTAAAATTAAAAATATATTTTTTCTGCTACAATAATTTATTTGCTGTCTGAATTATAAATAGGATATGGAGAAGCCAGAATATGATTTTTTGAAAAGAGAAAAGATGTGTTATTGTGTTACTGAGGCTTTCGAAATCCAATTGGAGGTAAATACCTGCAATGTTTCCAGGAACAGGTCTAATAACAGTGTATCTCCTCGTCTTTCATCGCCATCACGACGCTAATGCACGCGTGCAAAGTTGCACCGCCGACGACAAGCAATCGTACCTTTTCGCTCCGATATCATCGGTCTGGCAATTTTGTTGTCGATCGAACCCAACGTCATTACCGACCCTGCCGGTCCGAACTGCCACGTCGAAAACGGTCGGCGTGAAAGAGTTGCGCTTCTTCTCGCAAATAATGCAGGTTCGTTGCCCGACTCCCGACATTTTCTCCCGTCCCACTCTTCCCCTCCCCTCCCCCCCTGACATCTTCTGACTCTGTTCTCTTTCTCTCTTTTGCTCCCACTTACGCAACTCGTCCCGACTTGGTCTCCGCGCCGGAGAACAGCCGTGTTTTTGTCGCCCCATTGTGTCAGCCAGGGTTGCTGCCTCTTCTGCCCGTCTATTGTGCGAATTCATCAACGTATTCATTCATTCCACCGGTATTGTCTCACAGCTGCTCTCGCTCGCGTAAGGTCCGTCTGCCAACATTTCTTTCTATCGTCACTGATCGCCTCCGTCGTTACGTCGCGCATTAATGGTAATTTTCTCGTGACGAAGAAATAGAAGCGAACAAAGGGAAGTTCAGATTAGCAAAAGGACAGGCGAAGGAACGCGTGGTAAAGGACAAAAGTTATTTTGGCCGATGCCATATCGCTGTATAACTGTGCGAGCTCGTAATGCTTCATCTTAGAGTCGGCGGAACAAAAATGCTTATATGTCAGAACGTCAAACGGAAACCCGGCACGAGCCGTCGATTTATTGTTCAATTTGCCACCGCCGAAATGACATTGTCCTAGTTTACTCAATAACCTGTTTCTCGCACCCCTCGCCCGGAATCCCTCGGTTTTCGCCACGTAGGTGCGTAACGATGTCCGACGACAACTTCCTGGGGCGTGCTTCGTCACCCCGCAACAGCGGCGACGCTTCTACGTATGTCGGATCGTGGAAGGGCCCGAAGAAGGGTGCGGGCGAAAGAACAGCAACAATCGCATTTCCCGAGCGGGAATTATCGAGCCTACGCAATATCGTTGCGGATATTGTTTTCGACGCGAAACAGCGCGAGAGTCGGCGTGCCTAGGGTGGCACAACGGTGACAATAACGAAAACGCTGTTGCGCGAAGGAGACGGAGAGATAGAGAGACGGCAAGTGCTTCCTATTGGAGGCACGAGAAGGGCAACGGGCGAAGAAAAGAAGAGCACACGTGCAAGGAAATCAGAGAGGGAAATCCGCGCGGTGGTGGGTCGAAGGGACGCGTTATTGTCGTGGCGCGGGCCATTCTCTCGCGACTAGCAGTCAATCAGAGCACGGTAATGCCGTTCATTCGTTCAGTCATTTAGTCAGACAGCCAGCCTGCCAACCGCCAGCCCAGCCAGTCGAGCCGAAGTAGTCTCGGTGGTTGCCGACCTACCGAGCATGGAAATACAATTACCACGCCAGAAACACTATGCCTCGCAGCTCCGCCATTACGACCGGCAAGCGCAAACCCCTCCCCCACCCTCCCCCCTTCGCCGTTCCTCTGAGTCGTAATGACGCCTGATTGTGTAACGCCGGTGAGGATATTAGGTTAAATAAACAATATTAAATCCGCAAACGGGATTCGCGCGTCCCACCGCTTACATCCCCGTGCGCCACCGTCGTCGACGACGCAATGACATTTGCGAGACAGAAGGGCGGCTTCTTACGTTCGCCGCGTCACCGCCGACGATCGCGTTATCGCATGCCGAAGCGGCTAAAACAATAAGCGCGAGCATTTCCTCCCCCTCCCCCCTCCCTCTAACGGAACGAATATGGAACGGGGACCAGCGGGAAATTGAAGAGCTGAAACGCAAGGGTTGCGCGCCGCTTGCAATGCGCTTAACGCGCCAAAGCGGAGCACGGTAATAGCTGCCGGTGATTTATGAGAGCGTGCGAGAGGGCACATGCGGTTGCACCGATCGCGATTTTCGCTGCGCGAGGGAATGATTTATCAACTCTCGCGTTAGGATACAAATAAAAATCGCTGTTCCCACTTATCACCGCCGTGATACCACGTACAAGTGTACTATTAGCCGTTGCCAGCAATCACTTATCCTTATTTTCCCCAACACATAGAATATATCCTATTAATTTATGCGCAATGTGTATGTGTAGATACCTTGCGCGGATACCTTATATGTTAAATAATTTTCGACATAAATGTACATTCATCATGTAGAATTAACGATCCACATCACGTACGCACGTCCACTCGATGAAACGTAGCAAAGTCGTCGAAAGCGCGTCGTTGATAGTGTGCGATAATTGAAGTTTTTGTCCAGCGCTTTTACAGTTATTCGAAACTCGCGAGGACTTATCGCATAGCACAAATGCTACCTCTGACGTTGCGTATAAATTATTGTTAATCGAAGGTCCCCGCGTTCGTTTTTATGGCGCTTTAAGATTTAACGTCAAACGCACTTAACAAGCGATTCAATTAGAAAACGCCGCGAGGCCCTGAGTAGTAAAGATAATGGAAGCAATAGTACGAATTTATTTTCACGGCGAATTACCCTGGCGGCTACGTGGGAATGGAAACTAATAACAATTTACAGATCCTTTCGGCATCGGCCGCAACATTTTCGAAACTACTGTAATAACAACAGAACGTGCGTGTACCGTTCACCTTCGCTAGAATAGCTAGGCATAAATAAGAATGATAATAACGATTGCGGTTTTTGCTCGGCCGTTGTTAAGCTCTCCGTTTTCTCTCCGCGTCGCCGGCATTAATTCCGTTTAATTGCAAAATCCCAGACGTTTTAAGTGCCGCAGATACGCGACCATGTGGGGTTTCAGTTTCCAGAATCGTCCTCGTTTACGATATTGTTGCAATGCAAAACTATCATAACATTTACGACGCGGAATAAATTTACATATGAGGCATGTTTTATTTTCGCGGCCATGTTATTCTCGCTTGCGGAGGGAACTTGCTCGATCGATCACTACGAAAGATTCAAGGCAATCTCACTTCTCGCGATAAAAACGATATTTGCTCGGCGACATGCCGATGATCGAACGCAGAATTTTACTTTATTCCTTTTTCCAAAGTAGACTAACATACGCCATACATCGACTTGAAAGTGATAAAGAGATAAATCAGGTGAAGTTCTTCAAGTTTAAATCTTGGAATTTCCAATTAACTTATTATCTTTTATCTTTTTAATTATCTTTCCAATTCACAGTTTTACTTTGAAAACTTTACTACATGCAAATCGTATTTATTAAACAGTGGGCGAGCCGTAGTTTTTCGCATATTTTCGGTGGCTCGAAGCGCAATGTCCGGGCAATATCACGTTCAATTACTATCAATACCGGGAAGAGTCTCATAATTCGCAGCTGTCCGCGGAGCATATTATTTACGCGATGCTCGAGGCATCTCGTGATTACGTTACCACGCAGGGAAACAAAAAAGTCAAAGGACAACCCTTCATTTACTCGTCCCTTGTAAGTAGTTATCCAGTAATTCGTATGCATCAAAAGAAACTGCATTCGGTCACTCCACGATTCATCGTTAGAACACAACAGATGCGCGGCATAATCTCTACAAGCGTTAAAATCATTCTTCCGCTAATAATAATCATAATTTGATGATCACATTTAGGTGAAAAAGACCATTTTTAAGAAAATGATCTTTTCTTCGTTTTTCTCGGTAAAGATTTTTTAATCCTTTGATTTTTGCATATTACACAAGTCGGTAATCGCAGCATGGAGTCGGTCGTAGCAAATTTGGGACAGGCGGTCTAATTATTGCCGACATTATTAACCTCGATGAGAGCGGGGTTCACGCGGAAGATGAAGGCTGAGTGAATGCGTGTCGGAGGGCGAAAAGGCGATAGATGGTTGCTCGGAGACGTCGGTCGGAGGAGCATTTGAGGGCAGGGAGAAGGAAGCTGAGGAGGTTGCCGGCTTCGGCTATAGACGCCGCATTATGTCTTCGTTCGCCTTGCTTGCAACGCACCGAGTGACGTGACGTGAGTGTTCTAGACAACCTAATTACATCACAACATAGCACACCGTCATGCGCTACCGTCTCGCGAACGCTAGCTTGCCTGTGCAGCCGCCTTATAAGCCACCTTTCCTCCAGGCTACCCTCGCTTTCTCCTCCACCCTCGGCATCCAATCGTCTCGCGCTCTACGACACCCTCTAACCGACATATCTTCGGATGAAACAGTCGCTCGTGAGTGTATAATACTCCGCGCGCTAGACAGATGACATTCCAAATTCCGAGACGTTATCACAGTTCGCTGTTTATCTAAATATTTGACGTAACTATGTCTATATTGAATGCTGCACCATATAATAGCAGACGGTGAGAGAACGAGATGTGTGTCTTAAATAAAAAATTGTACAAATGTTTTAAAAAAGGAGTAATACATTCTTCGAATAATTATCACTAGCAGATAATGATAATAATAAATTAAAATATCAGATATTTTTATGTGATTTAAATATGTGTCATTTTAAGAAATTGTTCTTTAATTAAAAATAGAAATGCTCTCTATTATTCGACGTGTCGTTATACCTGGAATGCAATTATATTGAGTGTATGTACACGATTAAGTGTTACATATACGTTCCTTAGCAACGAACATTGTACATATAACGAGCAACCATGCAGAAAATAAATACATACCAACTGTACGAAGGGGCGTGAATGAGCACCATTCATAATACGAATGATGAAAGTGCATCGTGTTGCAGGCTAAGCGCCATGCCCTTTCGTTGCACTTTCACTGATATCTAATTGTAAGTCGAGTCAAGGGCGCTCGTGATCACAGCGATACGATTAAATCTCGCTGATGAGTTATCACTGACGCTATCTGCAACTGTGTGTGGTTGGCGCTATGGGAAAGAACGTCCGCCTGCTACTCGTTTAATATCAATACGATGCAAAAAGAAGCTACACTCTAAATAGTTGCGGCACGTTAATTAACAGCCCGAATAGCCAATAGATTGCGAGAAAAGTGCAGTTTTATCATAGTCATCTTCTTTTATGTTCCCGCCTAGACTTATCACCGTATGCCTTGTTGTGTGCAATAAATTAATGTTCTTTCGCAACTGATAATTTTATATCGCACGGGTCTTGTGTTAGCCTCTCGAACGGCCCGATGCAAACGCAATCGAGCATTCATAATAGAGAATTTATAAGTAGAACACGACCTCGTAATAACCAATCACGTAAAATACGATTGACGAGATTATGTTACGTTATAAGATGATATACTTACTGCTATCAACTGTCGAATGAAATCATCTTGTTAATGCATTAATAAATGCACGCATGTACGCAAATACACAAGCAACGAAATGCTGTAAATATTATAAATAAATACGAAGTATCATAAATATTAAAAGATAATATTTTATGTAATATTTATAGTATAGTTACTTTATGGCTTACGTGTATATGCATGTGAGTTTATGCGTGTTAATCGATTAGGCCTATTACAAATGCACGACGATTACGCAGTGACGAGGAATTATCCGTCTCTGAAGTCAGTGCGATATCGAGACTCAACGATTGAGAAGTAACTGGCTGAAATGAATATCCATCACTCTCAGTACGTATCCGATTACCTGTATCTAAATAAAATTACGAACGCCAGCGTAAATCGTTTCCCATTAATACATTCGTTAACCTACGAGCCTATCTGTCGTTCCTGCGAACTCGGAATTTTACATTTCCATATTTCGCACAACCATCATAATGACCCGTCGGAGTGTCTTTATATCAGAACAATTAACGTATATCGCGGACGGATAAAGAGCATTACCGTCATTTATGGTTGTAATTTAACTGCCTAATGACACGTTGTGATAACGCATCGTATTATGTTGCTTCGCAATTTACAATTACGTCCGCGCCAACAAAATTCAAGCGCTTTTACTCTCAAGATATCTTTATAGCGGTAATTTATTGCCGGATGATTCACATAATTCGTCGTACTATGTCTATACTCTGCGATTGATATAACATGACTTCATGTTAACAAAATGTATTGTATTGAAGGCAAAACGACAAATGATATAAAAAATAAAAAAGTAAAACGTATAATAATGAGCTATTGACTAACGACGAGTGAAATCTTGATTATCTCTTGTTCTTTACAATAGCGTATTTGTTAGCGCAACATTGACAAATATTGACATCTTATGGAATATACAGCTAAAAATACATTTTGACGCATTCTGGCTTTACAAAGAGGTCGCGTTTGTCTTTCAAATTTGCAACCTAAATGGCTACCAATGAAAATGATGTAATATTTTCTCAATCGGTACATTGAAATATACGAGGAATACATTGTAATGTTATATCATTATTTAAAAAGCTAGTATTAAAAATGACTATTATAAACTGATCAATAATCGCTAATTTGACAATAAATAGGCGATTGCAAATTGTCGATTGCATAAAAATTTGATAGTTTTCTTAAAAATCTATTTCTATATAGTTCTTAAAAACTTATTTCTTACGTTAGCAGTAGAATTTAATAATTGCGAATAAATGTAAAATAATTAGTGTCATGAATAAAATAAATCGATCAAATTTTTGTTATTTCATTTAAATTTCGTTTCGTGTGCATGAGCAATTCTTAAATTATTCATGTTGCGTGCGAATAAACGAACCTTGTATTTCACGAAATAATATTTACACGCGTACGTGCGTTTTAACTTTAGAAATAGATCTCCGCGGAAGCATATGATGTAACGAGAGGCATCTTTTTTGTAATTATCCCAATATTAATCTCAGTAAAAGAGCTCGCGTAGGCATATCGAGATGAGTACGCTTTTTCAGCGAACTATCAAGAACAGCACAACCTGTTTCCGCAACACGTTTGGCCAGTAGCTAAAGCAACCCGTTACTTTGCTTACCTTAATAAAGAAGTTTACGGCGCGAAATATGTACGAAATATACCGGCTTAATTTGAGAGCTACGCGATCGCGATGTGGTATGAGAATATTGATGCGTTCAGAATATATCATAAGTACCATAAGCATCAGCAATGACCATGTAAGAGACGAACCCGCAGGGCGACACCGTGACAACATATTACAAAAATCATTCCTGCTAAATAGACCTTAATGAAGCACTCACGAGGCATATCCAAAAGTGGAATTATGTCCCACGGCAATCGCCAGAAAAGTACGTACATGATATACCCGCATTACGCATTTTCGCACACCGACATAGCGTAGCAGCGATAATTACTCTATCTCCATTTCTTCATATCCTTGTCGGATATTTTTCGCGCGGAAAATCGTCGAAATGGAACGACCCCGGCGCGTTCTCGGTGCCGAAGCGCCTCCTAACATGGCAAACTCACCCGCGGGTGATCGATGTTCCTTGGGCCGCTGCCGTATCTCACCGTATGTCACATTCCGCGAAATCCATCAATCGGTGTGCGCGGAATATAATATGTAGCGCCGCGATCGGATTAGCCGGGAGCGTCAAGGAGCAGCGCGGCCGCAAGAAATTGTACGGCACTGCCATTCTTGAATCAGAGCGCACGGTAGCCGCACGTCTCGACAACTTGATTAATAGCCTTAATTAAGATATTTAATTGCTTTTATTTTTATTTTCTGCCGCGTTGTACATAATGGCGACGTCGCGACAGCGCCGCCGAGAAGAGGAGACGGGAGACCCGGCGAAGAGAGGGCGGTGGCGTAACGAGGATACAGAAGCGTCCGGAAAAAAAACGGCGTACTCTTGAGAAACACGTCATAAGCCTTGCGTATTATTACAACTGCGTACGCACATTATGATAGTGTATCTCGTTGATATGCGATAGTCGTCGCTACCATAATTAATTGAAGGAATTACGTTCCTTCATTTGTATATAACAGTAAACGCGCGTAGTGAATCTTACACAATATTACTAAGCCTTCGTCTCTCTAGGAGAGATCAGTCATATCTCTATGTCGTCGTTGTCATAAGTTATACTTTACAGTAATATTTTAATTAATATTACCGTACATAATATTTACACTGTTAATTCATCGCTGCGTTTCTAATGATGAATCTTAACACGCGCTACTCGATCGTCGTAAATTCTTGAGCCGTCGTCTGACGGCGAATTTGGAACAATACGGGTAATCACGTATGAAGGAATCAGTGATTGTTTCATTTTCGATGTGTGCGAGGAGAGGTTAGGCTTGTCCAAGCCTGGAGAGAGGAGTGAGACGCCGACACCTAAGCGCGCGCACAGACACCAATATCTTTATCTGTCCCTCTCGTTTATCTCGGGTGGTCGCCTTCGTGTTTTGCCCGTACGTGTACGACGATACGGCAGGATGAAACCAACGGATGGATGGATAGATGGATAGATGGACGGACGGATGGATGGACGGGCGAACGTGCCAACTCTCGTGGCTCACCGACTGCTTTAGGGGTAGCTTCGTAGGAGTTGTGGGTGGGCGACGTGAGGCGTGCGAGCCAGGCATACGTGTGTGTTTCTGGGGTGCGGAGAAAACGTGTGGGAGCGAGAGGTGGATGGAGCAGCTCTCAGAATGGAACAATCAGCCGAGAATCAAGCGACCACTTGTTCTATATGCAGGGACGACGGACGTCGGTCGCTCCTCGAAGTACTCTGCTCGGCGCCAGCCCGAACAATGAAGACCGTGACAATTATTGCAATTACCGCCGAAACTCCCGGAGAAAGAGAGAGAGAGAGAGAGAGAGGGAGAGAGAGAGAGAGAGAGAGAGAGAGAGAGAGAGAGAGAGAGAGAGAGCGAGAGCGGCAAGGATATACCCGGTGTTAAGCCGCATCATTTCGATGCAAATCTAAACTCGCGCGTACAAACGCGCCGAGTGACGTCTTTCGTATGATCGGTCCTTGCGTTCTCCCATATACAAATTTTGATATAATAATAAATACATATTAAAAATCCAAAAAATACTTACATAAGAAATACTGTAAAAAATGAGTGGAAGTCTATTTGCAGTTTATAAATAATCAATTTAATTATTAACAGTAAAAGTGAATTTGACATTTCAGAACACGGATATGCTTAAATTTGATATAGAAAATTATTAAATTTGATATGGAATGTAACATGCCAATGAAGACAGAGAAAAGAAAGTAGAAACTGGCTCATAGATAGCATATCGCATATTCAGACACTACACTTAGTATGTATATTATATGTATAATTAATTACGCACGTTTTGCAAAATTTAAATTCTCATTAAAATTCAATCTATCATTAGATAATGTCATATGAATAACAAATTTCTAATCCTTATTGGATATCCTAATATTCTATCCAATAATTATAACATTACTGCCAATTTTTTCAAAATATTATTATATCTATTGGATTTTAAGACAAGTTTTTATTGACAAGTCTTGCATTGCAATTGCATGTTTCCTATGTTGTGTTGATAAGATTTATTAAACATTTCTTTACCTAATTAACAATCTAGAAAGTTGTCTCTTTTTGAGAAAATGTGAATTGTATCGTATTAATATATATGATAATAGGATATAAATCATGATTTAATGAATCAGTTGCTGTTAACAAGTTTCTTCCATTTTTAGAAAACTCAAAAAGTTTATAAATGCAAATTTGTTTGTCCGTTTCGTATATTATATTGAGCACAATCAGTCTTTAGATTACAAATTACAATATCAAGAATAAACGATAACGATTGTGTCAAAATTATAAAAGGATAAAAAATAACAGAGAAAGACTACGTTCCAGACAAAAAAAAGAAATTTCTAAAGAATACGCATCGCTACACGTACAATATGTCATCGTCGCGTGCGCGTCGTAGTCGCGACTAACGATGGTTAGAGGAGGTCTGAAAAAAAAGGAATAAAAAAAGACCGACGAAAAGAAAAGAGAGTGAACAAAATGAGAGATCGGTAGGCAACGTATGCGAACCCTGTGTATAAATGACAATGCTACCGGCGGTGCTGATAAAGTGTCGCGCCGCTGGGGGAGAGGAGGACAATCCGCCCTCACATCTTCGCGCGGAGGGCGCCAGCCACCCTCCATGATGGTTATTGTTGCGGTTAGTGGCAACCCTCCGACGACGAAGTTAATTGGGCAACGATTGTGCTGCGGATGTGTTTTCCTTTCTCCCCGCGAAACACATTTAGCTCCGATCGAAAGCCTCGAAAACAAAGGTCATGCACCCTTCTTCTTCGGGATTTCAATTAAACGCCAAGAACTTTTATAATCAATGTTGGATTGTTTAAAGAAATTTTTATTTTAATTTTTACATTAAATTTTTCAAATAATTCAGATTTGTATGTATGTTTATTAAAATCACATATATTGTTGTTAATATATTATCATAATTATTATAATATGAATAAAAAACTTGAAGTAATAATTTATACTTTTAATTCTATTTCTTTAACATAAATATTTGTTAAAATTAGTCCCTATTATATAAAAAAATAAAAATAACGTAAAAAATATAAATAACATTTTTTTGTTGATTTCTTACTGCTGTATTTCTTACTGTCAGACATAGTAGCTATTGCGAATGTTCATATCTAAACGATCAATACTAAACTTCCTGCCATTGATTTGTACATAATTGCATTTACTTGGGCGTTTTCGCACAGAAACCCAGTGACATTGACGTTAACCCCCAGGCTGTTCAATCCCCTCTATAATCCACTATAACACTAACTCCCCTCAGTAGGAATGAAAACTGACCTTTCTTGTGCATAGGCATTGTAATTACTAACGTCATACGCTAAATCCGGCGATAAATCAAGTTCTTTGGTAACGTATTAAAATATATACTGACAAGTTTATTAATTAACGGAAATTAATTTGCGTATCATATGAATCATTATTCTATCATATATTGTGTATTGTGTATTTGAATTATGAAAATAATTTTCACTTTAACTTTGTATTCTTTGCCAGCAGTATATTGTAGATTTATTAAACCTTTTTTAGAAAGATTTTTTCAATTTTTTTAAAATTATGCAAGACGTGTAATAACGCTTTTGTGTGAAAGTTCTTTAATAAAACAGTTAATTAATAAATGAATTTCATCGGTTTAAGATTATCTTTCTGTTATATAATCAGTATAGTTACACATTCATTACAAAAATATTTCATATGTATACATATGAATTATGTTAAATATTAGAATCCAAATATTTTAAATATAAATATGTATAAAAAAATATTAATTTCAAAATGATTCTTATTAAATATATATCGATCGCGATTGCCAATTCTAATCATGTTTGCCGTACATTTCTTCATCGCACAGAAAGCAATTTCCACGAGGAAACGAGTAGCTTAATTTTATCGGAAAAATAATAATATAAAACAAACCATCGGCGCTGTTCGTGCTGTAAGAGCCCCATCTCTTTCCCGTCCATAATGAGATTTTGTACTAGCTTAACGTAACGAAATAAATATTCTTTCATTTCTCATTACATTAACCAGTCGTATTTTTCATTTCGTCTCGCCCCGAACGTGTCATCTCGAAGGGACGCGGCGTTTAAACGACAAAACCGCACTTCCGGCGCTCGGACAGGCACAATGACACGCTTCGTCGTGTTTCGGCGAGGCGAATTACAGCGATAGGAAGGGTGCATAACGGCTAAACAGACAATCGTCGACGCATCCGGATGGATCGCGGGTATGATGCGCCGGGATGCATGGAAAGACAGAGAGGAGACGAGCCATCCGGAGAAGAATGAGGATGGGAAACGTGTCCCTCTCAGCAGGCAGCAGCTCGTTACTCGCGACCCGCGGCTCACCGTCTCGTGGAATCGCGTCTGCGGCTACCAGACACGATTGTACTACACGAACGCATGGAATCGCAGACTCCTATATTATCGCGTATCAAATATCACTATTTTTCTCTCTCTCTCTCTCTCTCTCTCTCTCTCTCTCTCTCTCTCTCTCTCTCTCTCTCTCTCTCTCTCTCTCTCTCTCTCTCTCTCTCTCTCTCTCTCTCTCTTTCTCTCTCTCGGCGAGTCAGCCGGGAATAGTATCGGGTCGGCGCATCGCTGATTACGGTATTACATCGTGCACATGGACAGTTGCTTTCTGATACCTACGCATTTCCTAGAGTTCCTCTTAAGGATGAGGTCTGCCGTTTTAAGTAACGATAAGATCTATTTTCCTTCGGAATTATTTAAGATTGTTCACGTGATGTGCGGAGATCGTTCCTACGTCAAGATGAATTTCAAGGCTCTACGTTGCTAATGTAGATATTATAGCGCTTTGATACTTCAATTACGTCTAAAACAAAGGTCTCGATCTCTAGGGATGATTCCCTAACAATTTTGTAATTAAAAGCTGCATGTTACAAATTCATTCGTTTCAGCACACGTTGGTTCGCCGCGCGGTTTTCACGCGGTCGCCGGGAGAGACTTAATTTTTTTTTTTTTTTATAGCTTCTTTTCGCCATATCGTCGGACGTCAATTTATGCCGCGCGGTGCTCCCGTAACGACCTCGAGCCGCGGGGATAAAACGAAATGTTGAAGCGTCTCTCCCGTGTTGATGGCGAAAGAAGCCCTGTAGCGCGACGCCTAACATATCGGTCTGGAACACGCGTCCCGTGCACGGAATCACACACGAGCGTGCGCATAAAGTCCACGATGGTAATACCACGGTGGCACGCAAGCGTACCGGCGCCGTCCGACGACTCCGCATTGTTCTCCAGGGGGGGGAAGGCTCGCCGCCGCTAATTGCGCATTGTATACCATTGTTGCTCTCAGCCGGTTAACTCCTATCGATCTGCTATCTTCATATAAAGTAACGCAAAACAACGTAATTAATTGCCAGTCTCCCGAGCATTGTTAGACGATAAATAACGCGACGGAGCCTACGTCCAATTAAAATATTCAGCAAGACAAACAACAATGGGACGACCCTCCTTCATGACTCCTCTGCGCATGGTGGTTCTCGACCGCTTCTTTCTATCCGGTCGCGGACGGTCGGACGGTCTTACCGTCTTTTCTTCTCTTCCCCGGGAGAGCCTCGCATGCGTTCCTCCGGCGGTTAAACCCGCGCGCAGGTGGAAGAGATACGAGCCTGTACCTGCGACCTGCACAAAAACGAAATGTGATATTCCCCGTGCGGCGTAATCATTACTATCCCCGGATCGTCGGCGGAATAGGGATCCGACTGTTATTTGAACGTATACTACATAATGCACAACAACGTGTGACATGTTGCGAGAAAATCGAAATTTCTGTAGAATGCAAAAATAATCTTTCGTCGCGGCGCTTTGCATACCGCGTCTAATAAAGCTAATCGAGAGAAGTTTGATTTTAATTGCTCCACAAATTATTACCGATTTTAATTAATTAAAATAGCATTAAGAATCATCTCGCCCGGTGGAAGAGAAAAATAAATATAAAATCCCTGTTAATAACTTCAAGGGAATTTTATCAAATTCCAGTTACGCATCGCGTAAGAGAATTATAAAACATCACGTTAAACAAGGTTTACCACAGTTTTCCGAACATATCGCGGTGAAAGCGCGTTAACGATGTATTGTATTACCAGAAGGTAAATTCTACGACTTTTTTAGACACCCGGAGGAATGAATCTCTCCTCACAATATCAGCACATCAGTGTTTCTCATGACATTCTCGTTACAGGGGATTTTCTTTTTTGTCCGTTCTCAACTGTGCAATTACGTAATTATATAAACATACTTAAGTTTATCTCGCTATATTTATAAGAAATTCCCGTTACTCCGCTCGTCGCGGCATGTGCATGTGTGATTAGAAAACGGGAGGAAATCTGAAATGATTAACGTCAATGCGATATGTACGCAATTAGCAATAATTAATTTCTCTACCTGCTCGAGAATGCGTGAGGACTCGAATAGCGAGTACGCTTTTTCAGGCGTATTCTCGCCTTCGTTTGCGCGATGTTTAGACGTCTTGATTACAGGTTGTCCGCTGGTGTCCGCTTTCTAATGCAGCGTATCTATGGGCTTTTTTTCAATTCGGCTCCGAGTGAAACTCGAATCATAGTCCGATAAGCGCGCGGCGATACGCATCGTTCGTCGCGGTTGCGTAAGGCACCTACTCTTGTTCTGACGCCCGATATGCCGGCGGGACATTTTTCCAAATAATAAATCTGCCTATCTTCTAAGCCAAGCCGCCGTGACGAGATCGAGATTAATCTCATTCACTTTTGCCGTCGCCTCAGGTAATATCATACTCCATCCTTTTCGCCTTCTTCTTTCGACAACAATGTTTGATAATAGCAGTCGTTGTCTCGATTATGTATATTTCTACGTAGAAGAAGCATTCTCGCGATAAGTTAATCGTAAAACTTCGATTTACGGCCCGACGTAGGATGATGGCTCGGTGTGCTTCGTTCTTCGACGGCATAGCACGGCTCTCATGACTCCATCCACCATCACCAGCTTCCGAGGAGCGCTGGTTTCGAGCGCGATACGCATGCCGGAGACTTATATCAGCAAGAAATTGCCTTCAGGAAACAAGGCATTCTGCATTCTCGCACGCTCTAACGACGTGGGCATCTTTCGAGACGAGAGCTCGGGCGCCTCCACCGCGCGGTCTCCGTCCATCTCATCCGGATTTACGAAGTAGCCGCACGCTGGGGAACGCGCGTACGCACGTACGTCCATTATCACACATTAGTGGAAGCTGAGACGTTGGCGGTCAGCCGCGAATAATGTAAATCCGCTCGCTCTCCCGAGCATTGTAACGCGAACGAGCGAGATTGTGCCGCGCATCGCACTTTCTCTCTTCCTCTCTTCCTCTCTCCCTCGAACACAGAGAGATGAGAAGATATCGTATCGCAAACTCTATCCACTGCATAACTGCAACGCTTATTCTTCTTAGCCGGTTTATTTCGACAACAGATTTTACAAATAGGAAATTCCAAGCAAAGAAAACTTTTCTAAATCCTATGATTGGAAGATAACGTAAGTTTATAATCTGTCATTTTTAACTTTTTTAAAAATTATATGAAAGATTAATATTTATAATATTTTATTGTAGCAAATCAATAAAATATACAAGTGGAATATACGCTTTATATAGCCATTGAAAAATCCGTCATTATTTTATTTTCGCTGTCTCTCATCAAGCTACCTCTAACAAATATCATCCGCAGTTTCGTTTATCGTTCGTTGTCTATTCTTTCCATCTCTTCTTCCGTTCGCTCTTCCTTTTCGTCTTCTTCCTTCCCTCTTCTCCATCTTATCTGCACACTTCATTCCCTCCGCCGAGCGTCTTTCCTCTTTCGCTGACCGGCTGAGCGCGTTATTTATTGCCAGCAGAAACGGCCGCAAAACTTAAAGCCCGTACGCATGCACATTTTCTGCGCACGGCTTTTTACATCGTGCATTACAATGCGTGCGCATGCAAACATTATACTGTCCGCGTGATTCATTACCAGCCGATACTCCGGGGCCCTTGAGAAAATACGGAAACTATAATTGCGCGAGACTTACGATGCGCATGGCGCCCGATACGCGAGCCCATTTCATGAATAACGCACGCGCTTCGAGAGCTCATGGGAGGTGTTTATGATCGCCGCAAGATCATATCGCTCGATCTCTTCATTCGGCTACACCGTTGTGGCCTTCGACCATTCTCGTTGAACGCTACGATTTGTAATCGTTATTATGTCATACAGCTTTCCATGGGAAATTATACTTCAAATGACACTGATTAACGTATGCATATAATTACATCATATACGAGTATCGTAAGGGCTCAATGACGCGAAAACAGTTACACACATATTTCTACAATACTTTTTCTCTCTCTCTCTCTCTCTCTCTCTCTCTCTCTCTCCCCCTTCCTCTCTTTTCTTTTTCTCCCTTTTCTTAAGTAAGAATATTGAAATATGTTATATTTAAAGAAAAAAATCTCTGCTAAAAATGATTTTACGATTGTGCATTATTGCTTATTACAGAATAAATTACGTTATAAAAAACATTGAATATCTAATGTTTAAATACGCAGTCTTTTTTTAGGCTTCACGAGCACTCAACGTTAGCAGAATTAAATTAGCCCCGTTATAGAAAGATTCAATATCTAGCCTCTAACATTATTCAAGTAATTCCTGGAATTTTTTCTGACGTAAGACGAGCTTTGTGTGTTTACCACTGATCCGATAAAATAGATTGGCGGCTCTGTCGGTCCATGAAAAAAGTGGATCGTTTCCATACGTCACTTTTAATCTCGATCATGCCTATTATACGTAGCTGAATTACGATAGAACAGTGATGACCTATTTTCTGATGCTACTTCGACAACAGAAAAAAACAACTCAAAAAACATATAGACGTCATCTCGTGCATTAGTTAAATGAACTTTTCGTATTTTTAGATATGTATCTAATGAAATTAAAATATTATTGCGATAATACATATTTTTTTATTTAAAATTAAATCATGCAATTATTGATATTTTTAAATTTTATTTTATCTCTATATACATATATCTTCGAATGTAAATTGAAAAATGAAAACATATATTTTTAATATATGAAACATTGAATATGAAATCTTGCTCATATCGAAATACATTAAATATTTTTATTTATTTATAATGCAATCATTATTGATACGTAAGAATACGTCGGATTGCGATATCAATATCTTTATGATAGTTTTCTCTTGTTGTCATCTTCTCATTACTTAAACTTTTTAAGAATCGTATAATATTTTCTACGACTTCTAAAGTATCATCTTAAGAAAGTATCACCTTTTAGATTTTAATTATTCTCTCTAAAATTCTCACAAAAGGAGAATATTTGTAGTATCAATTTAATAAATTTAATGACATCCGTTAATTTTAATTGAACAACTCTCTCACAATGATTAAATAATTACTCTAACAATTTTCACGCTAATATCCTTTCAATATTTATCTCTACATGAGTAGATAGTATATTATTTATAAGCACGCTCGTCGAGTGCGGATATGACAGACCGATCTCCTTTTTCCCTCCTTCGTCTGTCTCGTCGAAGGATCTCTCCCGTTTGTTTCCTCTATGCATCGCATACATCTAACCACCCATCTACCTGTTCGCCTCTTTGTTTCTTACTTTCTTCCTCATTCGACCTCTCCTCGTTTCATCTCTCTTTCTTTCCCGATCACTCTTTCTTCCTTGGAATCATCAACATTGCAGTCAGGTGCCGCTACTTACACAACACAGTGGATTCTATCTTCGGGCCTCTCGTGCACAGAGGGGAACCGAGTCAAACCGAGCACGCACAGCTCTCGACAACGACGGAGGATACGGCAGGAGCTGTTTCTATTTTCTGCCGTCCCGGTATTCGTAAGCGCGAGCGTTCGAACGGCCGATTTCATCGGGGCGGCCGCTGCCGCGTGTATGTCGATTTATAGCATCGCGGTCCATTAGAGATAATTGTTGTTGGCCAGTACCCGATATGTGTACCGAGCGCGATACAAAGTCGTTTTTCCCCCGTACGCGTACGTATCCGCGCGCGCGGTTTGGACACGCGGCTTCCCATCCAGGTTGTTTTATTACGTGCGAAATTTTTCTGCGGGCTTTCCGTGTCTGTGCTTGCGCGATACACACACACACACACACACACACACACACACACACACACATACACACACGTGTGTGTATAGAAATATATTGTACATGCCATCATCGACGTCCGCTTGAACGAGTTAGTTTTATGTGGTCGTTGTAAATGCACTCGCCGAGGGAACCCGGTTAATTGGAATGTTGCTCCTTCGATTAAACTATTAAAATAAAATCTCGATATGTATGGTGTCGGCTCGGAAGACTTCTTTTTGTCTCCCTTTCTCGCTTCGTCGCGACTCACATGGAATTGCAGCTTCCATCTTTTAAAAGAGAAAAGGAGAAAGAAAAGAGATGAGAAAGATAAACTTCTTGAAAAAAATCTTTTATTTTTAAAATATGTCTAATAACACGAAAAGTAAAAGATTTACAAAAAAGTTTCGGAAAGATTATTTTAATCGTTAGAAGTGATGAATGCCTTTTTCATAAATTTACGTGATTTTTCTTAAAATTATAAACTTATAAACTTGAAAATTATAATCTTGAAATTTAATCATCTAACTCGAATACGTGAAATATGTATTAAATAGAATTTTGAATAATAATAATTTAAAAATATTTGATTGAATATTTGGAATAATTTGCATGATTTTAAAATTTAAAAATTTATCATTAAAGAAGTCGTCGCATCCAGGATGCTTTGTGTCATTAAAATTTTTTCAAACTTGTTTACGCGGCCGAGGTTGTTCCATGGTATCAAAAGGGAAATGCAAATCGCCGTATCTCGATCGATTTCCTTTTCGCTCTTGTGCTTCTTTTTCATAAGCGAGTAGCTTTTCGCTTGCACGAGCACGGCTACCAAGGTAGCGCCCGACGAGATCGGTAATCTCTGCTGCGCCGGTTATGGTGCAGGTATTAATCTTACGCAATTCATCTCGTTGAGCTTGTCTGGCTTATTAATCCTAATAACGACAGTGCGATTCACTTTTCGAGATTCCGCATACGGCGAATGGAACGATGCCGTAGATGGTGAATGAAAAATCGCCATGCGCTCGATTTTGTTATTTTTGATAATACCGTAATGCGCGCAGTTCGCATGATCGGTATCTCTCCGTAAAACTTGCAAAAGCGTAACGAATCGGCGGCATGCATGTAACGAGATAAGTATCCTTCCTTTTTAATTTAATACGAAAAACAAAGGCGGAAAAGAGGAAACAGTTGCAATTAAAAAGGAAGATTACGCAAAGATAAGTAACAGTCTTATGTTAGCAGGCGCATACCATCTTATATATTGCAAGAATCAACAGAACCTTCTTGTTTCGTTAAGGCGAGCTTTCGTTAAAAGGCCGAACTAATAAACGTTAACGAAACAACGCATGAATTACGACTTCCTGCGATTCCTTCTGAAATCTCGCGCGATCGTCAACTTCAGTAAGTGCATGCATATAGATGAAAGAGAGATCGCGCAATGCAAATAAAGACACATCTGGATAGTTTATGTATATTTTTAAACTTAAATCTCACGTCACGTTTCTTATTGCGTGCGCGAATTTATCTTCATTATCTTAATTCTCCGGTATTGCGAAATAGTTCCACAAACTATCGCTGCGAGTAAGATCTGATAAATTTATTCGTTATCTCATTTGCCGAATAATTTTAATTTTCGTGACTTTCGAATATGCGTAATAATATTGACAAATGACTTGCATACTTTTTTTGGAAGAATATTTCCGGGATATAAAATTTAAAATAAAATTTCTACGCGCTATGCTAATTTTACTAAACGGTAGTATATTTGATTCGTGTAGCTCGACATTAAAAAGCTAACCGAAGACATTTGCATACGGGAAATATTCCGAAGGTTGCGTCGGCGCGAAAATATATATTAAACCAGGATGCGAGACCGCGCGTCCGTGCCGCGGTTTACACTTTCAGCAGGATAAAACGGCTTCCGCGCATCTGCCGGCCGTTTAAAGGCGACTGACAGTAATATTCGAGTGCCCGAGTGTAGAGAAAGTGCCAGTTTCCTATTTTCCCTCGTCGCACTTCAAAAGACCAGGCGCGAGCGCGCGCGCGCGCGCGCGCAGCCATGTGGTGATTTTAGTGTAACAATTCTCTTAAACTGGGTGGGTTTACGTTCGCGCGGGCGGCCGCATGGGAGTAGTTGTAAAGGGGCGTCGATTGATTGATATTCGGACCGCGTCTGTCTAGCCGAAAAGATTTTAACGTCCCTCTATAGGAGAGCGCGTCTTCTCTCCGCGCGGAAGAAATGTGGCTTGCCGAGAAGCCAAAATACTATGTACCGTCTACTCGCGCGACGAGTGATGCACTCCACGCGCTTTCTTTGCCGCCGTAACGTAAACGTATGCGTGCGTGGATACGCATCGTTCATCGTCGTGAGCGTCGTGGCAAGAAAGAGAAGCGCGCGCCGATGCCGTCACAAATTCTTTGTGGACCCATTCACGGAGGAAAGTTCTGAAACGCGGGCCTCTCTCTAATCAGGTCAGCCTGTTCTTAAGATAATGTCCTCTTGACTGCTTAATGGGAGACGACGGTACTGAAGTTTCTAAATTACTGTCAACGTAACGGACAAGCGCGCGTTTCCCTTCCCTTTTGTGCGCGATTGTAATCTAACTCTGTCTTACGGTAAGCACTTCGAGCGAAGGACCGTATCGAATGAAGAGAAGCTGTTCTGATGAGCGCGAGTTTGTTGTGCAGAGTTGCGCGAGGATTCGCATAACAGTAGCGTTGCATCACCACCAGTCTCGCCACAACCGTATACGTTTCTTTGCTCCTGGTAGCTTCTTACATCTCGTGATAAGGTTCTTATAAAGTTTGATCTTCTGCAAACTCGATCGCGCATTCAACTAATCGAAGAATGTCTATAACAGAGAGTGATCGAACTTGTTACAAATGTAACTGAGAACATCATCTTTACGTATGATATAAAAGATACATCTGTGTATTTATTACCGTATAATTCACTGTACAAAATTAATCAACATGCATCGCATATAATATGCAATTGTATAATAAATGTATTAATCTCTTTTTTATAAGAAATTATATTACTTTGATTTAGATATTGTTAGATATTTAGAATAACGCATATTAGTCGGAAAGGAAGAAGAGTAGAAATATAATCGTCGCTTTTCATCCGGATAGCTTTTCGTAGTAAAGTTATTTCAATGTCGGAAAGGAGTCGTAAGAGAGCGCGAAGGATATCTGGCAGGCACATTTCCACGGTCGGCAGTAAAGCCGGCTAACAGTGGCGCACGAAAGTAAATGTTATAACAAACACGGTGAGCAGAGGCCACGACGCCCCGCTATTTAACATTATTTAGTTTGCTTTGTGGACGTTTAAACAGTGCCTGCCTACTTTTTGTATGGATATTTGATGTACCTCGCCCATAGCCTCGAACCACGATGTGTGTATATACATGAGGATGCCATGTTTGTTTTCTAGGTGGCGGTGGATGAAACAAGGATAGTCAAATCGTTCAGTATGCACGTTGCACCTAATAATATGGACTGCAACTCTGGTTTGCAACTCTGTATTGACTGAAAAGTCAGTAATTCATAAAATATTTCTCTGAAAACATCCTTAAATTTAAGAAATGGAAACATTATAATTCGTATTAACGGAGACCGATGATGATAAGAATAAAGAAATAATATAAGCGCATATACAAAGATGAATAATAATAATAATAATAATTGATAATGATTTGAATATAAATGCCTAAATACTAAAGATGTAAAATAGATTTAACGTCGCATGTGGTATGATATTATGACGTTAGAATAGTCACAAAAATGTAATTTTGCATTCGTTGCTCTTGGGAAAAACGATGCTTTCGATATCGATCGATATCGCCGTATTTTTCTCCCGAAGTACATCCGAAAGAAACATCCGGCGTGCAGAGATTTACATGCGTATTAAATTACACGCGACTTCGTGACACGCAAAGGAGCCTTTCTTTGGGTGGAGTAGTATGGGACAAGGCGCGTATCATGTAAGAGACCCGCGACTGTTCGTCGGGGCATAGAAATCAAGATAGAAAGCTCGTATACCTGCAGACGGTGGAGACAAATGGTTGTGACGTACGGCGTGAATTCTCCCGCGCGAGACCTCCGCTTAAATCACATCCAGAATATTTACGGTACGGCGTATCACGTTTCAATATATCTTATTGTGGCCGCGGCCCTGCCGCGTCCGTAATGAAAACGTGTTTATGTAACGCTCGGTATGTCATATTCCAATGTATCAAGCGCGAGAAGGCGCGGAACCAAATTAATGGCGAAGCGTTAGATTTATCGTCGAGAGCTTTGTTAGTTAATGAGAAAGCCTGTATCACCGTATTGTGGCGTCACGCGACCGGTACAAATGATCCTGACTCGGGTGACATCAGTATTCTCGTGAGAACAGTACGATTCCATCGGTTACGTCTCAATGTTATAAATCTTTTACTATTATTATGTATACATAAGCAGCAAAGTAGTAAAGCAAAATTAATCGATAGAATTGTATAACGCATTTTTTAGGATTTTATTCTGCCTACGATTTTTACGTCTCATATTAATTGTAAATGGATGCATCCGACCAAAGTCTAGCGGATCCCAAAATGTTCCGTTATCTTCAACTTTTCCTCTCATCTGTGTTTTAAAGAGAAGATGATAGAAATTCGTTCAATGGCATCTTAGGAATGTCCCAGAGACATTTGTGTACAATCGCCAGCGGAGCCAGCACCGTTAAGATACACAAGTGCTACGGAAATAGTCCAACAATACAATTTATGCCAAGTCTCGGGATAAATCGATCAGAAGCTCTAATAAAAAAGATCGCGCCATCATTATCAGGTACAAGAGACGTGTGCACGCGCGAAAGAGAGAGAAAGAGAAAAGAGGCGCGGGTCTTCTGAACTGGCAACTTGGAAGCGCGTACTGAGAAAGGAAGCGCGTGTCACTAGGCTTTTACAAGTGGTGTTATACCGTGCTACCGTAAACGGGGTGCCGGCAAGCCCATTTTCGCGTTACGCAAAGCCTCATTAGACATCCTATTCTCGGACGTGCGTTTTAATCGAGCCGCGCTCGTTTCCCGGCCGCGAGCGAGCGGGCGAGCGAGCGAACGAACGAACGAACGAACGAACGAACGAGGTGCAACGTCCTTTAGGCCGGACTCTCCTCGTATTCTCTCTATCGGAGCCCCTCGTCTAGATTCACTGCCCGTTTCAGGCGCTCAACGAGAGAAGCGAGAAGGGACCTACTTTCTATCGTAGTTAGCCTACTGTTGGGATACGCCGCACGGCTCCAGCATCCGGCAGCGCCCGAGGCGAGCCATCACTCTCGCTGCGCGAGATGGGATCTTCGTGTGAGCCGAGTGTCCATTGTTGCTTTTTCAACGCGGCTTCCCTATTGACTATCACGTAAACGTAAACCACGGACGCTATGCTCATTGCGATCCTAAGCCGAGAGGAGAGCGAATTTCCGCGGAGGATTACGGACGACCGCGTGCCGACGTGACCGCCACGTGCTGGTATTTCCGATTTACGGAGACTCTCGTCCGCAATGGTCAGAAATGGTCACGTCGACAGTGTAAAATGTATTGTGTAATGGCCAGCCACGTGGCGGAAGACGACTGGTGCCCACTTTAAGTGTGCTGACTTCATGCTTGGTCATCATGTCGCGGCTGCTCTTCGGGCATCGTACATGTTATTGAAAGGAAAGAAGCGATGACGTTACGTGCATATTTCCATATTTCTCGTATAACTAACATTTTTTAAAGAGTAAAATATTTTTACTCAATAGATCAAAGTATCAAGTAAATGCGTGCGCGCAAGGTGGTTTATTCCGCTGTAATATTAAATAAGAGAAAGTTGCGCGAAAAAAGAATTAATATTGAAAACTACGACGGAACATGAAGGTGATTAAATTAATTTAAATATTTGTATGAATAATTAATTACATTTCCATTAACTAGATCTACCGTGCATAGTATAACAGTACTATCGGGTAAATAACATTCTTGCATAAAAAAAAAAAGATATAATGTCAGCAGAACCTGCTACTAGGCGAGTCGCATTAAACTGAAAAATAGTAAAGAGAGCGACGAGAGCGATTTCCGCAATTTCTATCTCACGCGCGTTCCTGGTTAGTCCTCAACGAGTCCGCAAACAACCTCGAATGGGGCCCACCGTCCTCGTTGTGACGCTAACTCATACGCCCCATAAACGCGCGGTAGAACGCGGAATTTGTGGAGTGTAAAGTATCAACGTATTGCTAGGTACATTTACCTGCGGTCGCACATGCACTGCGTGCGTGCGTACTTTGGGATGCGCGTCCGTCCGAAGCGTCAATGTTAACTGCGTTTGGTTGATAGAAAACCGTAGGCATACCTGGTCGGCCACAAAGGCCATTTCAGCGACCACAATGCGCGCTGAAAACACGCACGGCGTATATACGCGTATCCACGGCCATTTAGGCGCATGCAATATACGCTTACCTGCGCATACGGCCGCAGAGGAAAAAAAACTCGAGAAAAGTACCCGCGTAACCGCACTTATTAAGACGTCGTTTGGTTGGGCGGAAAAAGTGCCTGCCTTAATGTAGCGGTCGAGCACGAGCGGATAGATTATCCCGCATCGGTGTGCTTTACCGTAAGAAAGCATGATCTTCCTGGTGGAGGCAGATGTCTAATAAACAAGGAATCGAGGAATGAGGGAGTGCGCACGCAAATGAAGAAATGAATAAAGTGCGACTTGGTGAAGTATCCTCGCGAGTATGTATTTTTCTGGATAATACGCAAAATACAAAATCGAGACGTCTTTTACAAGTTCTTTGAATTTTCTTTCGTTTTTCTAGGTTGTGGCAAAGTAGTTTTTATCGCATCTTTCATATTGCATAAACGCAATAAAAAAGAAACTGAAATTTTACAATAGGAGTTATAATTTACTGTAATTATTTTTGCAAAACTGCACTTAAATTATATACTTATGTTTGTCTTTCAAATAATATCTCGCGATGAAGGAAAAAAGATGAAAAGAATTGTATTCTCCAAAATATTTAATTACTGACAATAAACAGGAAAAATTAATTCGCAAATCGTAGTCAGGCGATAGAATGAATTCTGTGTGTAGATCGATACACACAAGAAATATTTCTGCAATGAAGCTTCTGTCGCGTGGCTGTCGGCGGTGGTGGTATAAAGAGGAGGGAGCGATAGAATGAGATCTTGTTAAAGGAGCGAGGAAGATCGACCGAGCGAGGGCGCGGAAGGGCGCGGAGAGGGACCGAAGCGCTTCATGGTAACTCACATCAAAGAGTCGGCCTTAATAGAAAGCCTTAGAGGCGTTTGTTCGAGTCTCCTCATCTGGCTAAATATTCCTGACTGAGGAGATATCGGCGGGCCAAGATACACACCACGGTGCGGATCTTACGTATAGAACAAACAGCCCGGGCCCCGGAATACGCTTCCGTTTCGTGCCTTCTGGGTAACGACCGCGTATTCGCATAAGTTTCCGCGAGTTTCTGCAATCTGCGTGTACACATATCGAGTCGTTGACTCCAACGTAATAACCAATAGGCACGTTTCAGCGCGGGCGGCGCGCACCGCAGCTGCACGCGCGTTTGCTCGCGGCGTATGATACGCGCGCCTTCTATCCCGCGGAAGAATCGACCCACCGCGTCGACAGACGACGGAATTCGACTAATTAATATCAGTGTTGACAGTGGGCCCGACAGTTGCCGCGATGAAACTTGCGAAATTTCGAGTGACACAGGAAGGAAGGAAGGAAGGAAGGAAGGAAGGAAGGAAGGAAGGGAGGAAGAAAGGAAGGAAGGAAGGAAGGAAGGAAGGAAGGAAGGAAGGAAGGAAGGAAGGAAGGAAGGAAGGAAGGAAGGAAGGATAGTGGGAATAGAGTGCGCCTGACGGAAGTTTGGAAACAGTTCCTTGGCGCCAACTAAAATGACGTTGAGAAACGGTATTGGAGACATCGACGTCGTCTCCATATATCAAAATGCGCGAAAATGTTGGAACTGCGTGCGAGATTTCGCCCCGCATTTCGAGACCTCAAGTCTTTTTACTTTTAGCAAGCTCATTGCAAATATGTTCTTTTTTTTATCGATATCTCGTCATCCTTTTTTTTACTAATTTTATATATCGAAAATGAATTTGATTACAAGATCTTTTTGGTAGAAAAAGAATGTAGTTAAAAAACATTTCGCATGATCCAATTCTCACATTTAGCCGCACAAACGTATAATTAATCTTCGATTGGATACCAACGTATTTACTGTAAGTCATTAAAAAAAAGTATTCCGCATGCGCAACGTCGATTAATACCTGCGGATATACAACCGCGAAACCATACGCGCGTTTGATTGATTTAAACAGTCCCCCTTATCCTCTGACAGATACAAATGAATCGGATGCGTCCGTTACTAAGCGCCGTACAGATGTAATCCTTTAAAGGGATATTCGGCCTGCGATTCGCTTCGGTTAAGCTATACAAATAGACGTGGGATGTTCGCAATCAGTGTTGGTCTCTCTGCACGCTGGGGTGGGCCGACGCGGCTATTTATAAATGAGTCCTCACGCAGAACACACCCTTTGACGAATCAGCAATCTTCCGTTATTATTCCACCATTCAGGCACTCGCCGTACTTTGCAGATACGCCATCATACAGACTCCCGAAATTACGTCCGAATGTAATACCTCGTAGCGATATTATATTCGCATTATGCCTTTCCCGACTGTCCGCAATTAGTAATGCCTATCGATATTACATTATGTAAAGAAAAAAAAAATATTGTTTTTCCTGACAATAACCGTCAATGATAGAACACTTTGAAGAACTCACTACTTGTAGGCTAAACATAGTAATGTCAAATAGGTCAATCTGACGAGCAACCTCGTTGCGAGGTACAAGCCACTAATTACTCCCGTCCCAGAAAGCGAAGCCTTTAATTTGAATATCAACGGGAGGGAGCAACATTATGCTCGACAATTATTCAGGCACGGCGAGAGGCGGGCTCATGAATTAACAAGATCTATCAGTACCTTCTCCCGCCGACCATCCCCGACACTCCATCCCTCCCACCCTCCCAGCAACCTCTCACGGAGCGGGCTGGTACTGCGAATCATCGTGCCAAACGACCTCGGTAACGACGAGGCATCCGCCGTTTGTTTGTACGCTTACTTTGCCGATCCGCGCCCGTCTTCTCCCTGTCACTCTCGCTCCTTCTCTCTCCTTCTTTTCCGGCGCTCTCTTGCGCGGAGTCTTCCGGCATTGTTTAAATACAATTTTGTCGTTTACTAATTAATGCGCCGTACATCAAAGAAGATGTTTATTGGTTCATGTGATACTAAAGAGACGGTAACGAAGAGGTAACTCGCTAAGGGAGCGCTTGAAGGAGCCGGGAAGGGTGGCCCGGGCACCGCCACTGGTTTGAGAAGCGGTGAACGCCCATGAAAATATCTATATAGAGCAGGAAAAGTGTTCTCTCTCTCTCTCTCTCTCTCTCTCTCTCTCTCTCTCTCTCTCTCTCTCTCTCTCTCTCTCCCCCCCCCCCCCCCTCTTTCTCTTTCTCATGCTTGCGCGCGCGCTCGTCTCTGTGCTGTCTTTCTATCCGCCTTGCTGGCTCACCTTCTTCTCCTCCTCCTCCTCCTCCTCCTCCTCCTCCTCCTCCTCCTCCTCCTCCTCCTCCTCCTCCTCCTCCTCTTCCTCCTCCTCCTCCTCCTCCTCCTCCTCCTCCTCCGTCATTCGTTTCCCGTTTCTCCTCTCGGCTTCCCTCTTGTTCCGTGTTGCTCGTCGCTCTTCTCCTCGACAAACGACGGTAACCACCCACAGACTCATCAACTAACTCTGTTCCAGAGTTACCGAACGACGAATCCCTCTTCACGTTCCCCTCTACCCACGGCCCTTTTCTCTCTTTCTACTTCCGCCTGCTATGTCTCGGGCTTTACGGACGTGAGGCACGGCATAGCACGGCGTTGCCGAATCAGTCGTAGTTAGCCTCGTAGTTTTCGTTCTCAAACGGAAAACGGGACACAAACATCCTCACGAACGACAACGACCGGTGGTAGTAAGCGGCGAGGGCAACCGTGAAAATCAGTAAGTTGTTCAACCGCGTAATTCGCAGGTTCTCTACCAGATTTGATTGGATAATCCTTCTATTTGGGGATCACACCCGTGAGGTTGAGTTTCTCGCTTCACGAGTTTCATCGCGTATGTCGATGGAATAAGATAAACGATTTTTTTCTCGCATTACAATACTCATTTCAACAATATTTTCAAATTTATGTAAGATATATATAATCAAAGTTTATGTGAAATATTAAAGTTTATGTTTAAATCGATCAAATTGTAAAAGAAAAAGTTATATTACAATTTAATACATGTTTCATTTTAGCTACCCTCTAATTTATGCTTGAAAGAAAAGCTATAATATATAATGTATTATATGACACATTGAAAGAGCGAATTACAAAATGCAATCTTTCGTAATGAATGAAAATGACGGGAGGCAACACTTTGGTGATAACAAGAGGGGAAGAAAATGTGAGATAATGAATGCAGGATCGTAGCGCAGTAGTAAAGTGAAGGTACAAAGGAAGCTTAGTAAGCACGATGGAACAAAAGCGTGATTGATCAGGGCTCTAGATATAGCCGATTGATATCGTCATTCAAATCTATTCATATAATTCTCTAGCTAAACGGAGATAAGAGAAAAAAGAACGTAAATAAATCGATAATTTAAAAGAAAAAAATGAAGAAAATAAAATAAAATTTAATGAATAAAATTGCGTTGACGAAACGGAATTCATCTAAAGAGGTAAAAAGTAAAACAGCAAAACTAGAAGAAAGTTTACAAGCAAATAAAGAAAAAAAACAATTTAAAAATTCGCAGAAAATATTGTAGACAAATAAAACGTTGCAAAAATAAAAGTCCAAGGATCAAGAAAAATGGCAATCTTTTTAATTGCTTGTTTACTCGAGATTGTCGTTTCTCGTGCATACGATTTATGTTTCCAATAAGCAAATCCCAAAAGCATCCTGGAATTAAGAGAGGAACAAACAGGCGGACGAAATAGGGAGGAGAGAAACGGCAACGACACGCGAGGAAGTGAGATGTAAGATCGAAAGACGAGGGTCAGGAGGCCGTGGGTCCATGTGATAATGTTGTGCTCCGCCGACCGAACGAAAACGGTACCGAGGGGCTCTCCTCGTCCAACGGGACGCATTATGCTCGACAGAACAGGAGAAGGCGCGCGCGTTGGCCGTTCTGTGCCCTTCCTCTGTCAATAGGCTCGATTTCCCTTTCAAGTTGTCAACTCTTTTTGTGTGCCCGGCAAATTGTCGCCGATGGAGATGGGAACCGTGGTTGATGCTGACGAGAAATAGAGAAAGAGAGAGTGAGGGGGGGGAAGGAGGGAGAAAAAGTGATGGGAGGGGGATAGGAGAGGAAAGGAAACAGGGAGATAAATTAACATTATTGTTGCGACAAAAAGGGGGGTGCCGAGCCCACCCAGACTGTCCTGCGCATCCCCCGCGGGAGTCGTAGCTAGGTAAACAATTCCACTTGATGATCGGCTCGTTTGATGTCGCCTGATTACCCTGTGCAAACAATCGTCGATTCTCTCTATGGAATATCGCGATATTTTCTTCCATTCGTTTCCGATCCTCCCGCCACGCGGGAAAAATGTCTCTTTGCACGCTGGCTTCCTGAAACTGGACATTACATATAAACAATATAAAATAAGAACGTGTAATTAATGTAGAAATAAAAATAAAATTCTCATATTTTTCTATCGCAATAATCAAATTTTTCTATAATTTCACGCGATTTCTATGAAAATTAATTTACATATTGTTTAATTTTTTTTTAATTAAATTTTTCAATTATTGCAAAACGCATGCAAGAAGAACGAGATAAGCAGTCGTCGGAAATTTCTTGCTCGACATTTTCGAAGACGCTCTTGTAACTAAAGCCGAGCAAAATAACCTTTCACGCATGAATTCACTACAGATTATCTGCCGTTCACTTCACTCCTACGCGCAAATGAATTGTACACGCATATTTGTTACGGCAATATCAATCTGTAACATTGTACGGATATAAAAGAATTATTACGCCAATGATCTTGTAACGATAAAACAATATTTTTTTTCATTCGTCTAATGTTCAATCTTATTAATTAACACTCAAAACCTTCATGCCACTGAGAGCTCCTCATCTTCTTCTTCCTACCTTCCGTTTTATTTGACGACGCAGACATTATACGATTTTCTCGCTGGGTCCACGATCACAGGGAAAGAAACCACATACCGTTCTGGAAGTCCTTCGACTTCGATAGAGCGAGAAGTACCCTCGAGATCCCGGTTGGTCTTCCCGTGTCTACTTACACACGCGCGTCCTTAATTAGAGTGCCCCGCTCGCCCGTCGAATCCGCCTTACGTAAGCGCCGCCGTCGGCCCTCGCATCGTCACAATGGGCGGCGATGGGCAATCATAAAGAGATTCGCCGTTTTGGACGCGGGCGACGCGTAATCTGAATAAAATATACGATCGAGTCGATGATAGATAAAGGACAATGCCCTTTTCATCCCGAAGCGGAGGGATGCGAAATAGAGCGCGAGGAGGGAAGCGAGAGGACCCCGGACGAGCGAGGAGCACTCCGACTTTCAGCGAGTCGACAAAGAGGCTCCTTCTATGCAAATTAAATGCTGTTTCCATAACCATTCGTCCGTTCCATTGAGTGAGGTTCGGTTCTTTGTCATCAAGGTAAAGGGAACTTGCACAAGGGGCCACGTTCGCTCGCTCGCTCCGAGCAACCAACCAGCTAACCAACCGGCCAACTCAGCCGCTGAACCAACTACCACCCACTCCACCCACCCGACCACCACCCGTCCACAAACTACCCTTCTGATTTCAATAACCGAAAGCTTCTCTGTGTGATGCTAATAAAAAGATTCTTTTTTTCCTATCGTTAACCTTGATGTTTTCTTTCTCCCTTTATATTTTCTTTTTTCTCTGCTTCTATTATGGCTTTCTGCGGCAACAACGTTTCAAACATGCAAACAAACGTTTCGGACAGCTCAACAAAACTCATCGATCGTTGTACAGTTTAGAAATTCTGTTTTGCATTTGCCTATGATTTGCCGTATTGAATATCTTTATTTGATATAGCTCAAAATATAAATATAGTAATAATATAGTAATAATTCATGAATTCAAATGAATATGAATCATTATATCATTATGTTTAAACAGTTTGAGATACAGTTTAAGCTGCATAAAATATTAATATAAATATAAATGATTAGTAACAAGCAATTAGGAAAATATATATATATATATATATATATATATATATATATATTCGATTTTGATACTGATTTGTTTCTATTTTTATTTGTAATATTAATATTGATAGTAGTAAATTTATAGCGCAGCACAATTTAATAATTCATTAAATTATCATTTATTTTAACTCTATGTGATAGATCCTATCAAATGCTATTAAATCCAAAGCCCAGGTAGTTAATATTTATTAACAATATGCAATAAATGGAATGAAATGAAACGGTAGGAGAATTAGAGCATCAACGTTCTAAAATTTCGGAAATTAAATAACGTTATTTCTTTATTCTTATTTCGTACATCGGTGAAATTAAATTCCATGATGCATCTTAGGTTATTTTTACAGCGTGCACGCTTCAAAATCTGATTATTCATATTATTAATGACATGAGTCAACGAGGGAGCATTTATTTTTCATCGTTTCGAATCAGCTCGGAACGACGATCCCAGAAACCGTTTTGTCTGATTTCGCCAATGATTTGATTTGATTTGACTTGACTCGACTCACAACTTGTAGTGGCGAGCGCGCGCCGATAGCAATGAAATTATACCCGGCACAAAGAGCGCCGGCGGGCACGCCAGTCGACCACCAGTAATGATGCAGCGCGTTTATGTTAAGAAAGCACACCGATTGCCTCCGAACAGAAGCAAGTTGCTCCTACATCTCGTCGACTCTCCTACACGCGTTGTAATCGTCTACGCATGTACGGACACCGACGACGCGTGTAAGCTACAAAGCCGCGAGGGAAGGGAGAAGTGTTCTTGAATTATCGCGTTATTGAGAGAACTACTAATCCATCTCGATGATGATTACATTGTACGCAACTGTCGTTCACTTAACGCTTTATACCATAAGTAAGAATTTTAACGAGATTTTTCTGGGATATTTACCTCCCTTTCCACCAATAATAACTTTGATTCTCGGTTCAATTTACTCTTTATCCTTTTTCAACTCATAAAATTATATAAAGATAGAACATGAATTTAACCGAGATCAAAGTTAATCTACATTGGTGAAAAAATGGGGATTAGAAAATTAAAATCAATCGAGGTCGATTCTTTCAAAAAACACACACGGAGGACATGAAATAATATCTTGGATAATTATCCATATAACTAGATAAGACACTAGGTCAAGCGCTACTCACCTGAAATTATTGATCAACAACTGATTAAGGAGAATCTCGAGAATACGCGGCGAACAAGAGAATACGTGGCGGAGAAAGGAAAGAAAGATGAATAAAGCTAGAGCTCGTTAAGTTTCTATCACCTGGCCGCGTCGAGGGAGAAAACGGCAGACCGAAGGACAAAGCACGCGGCGGAGTCACTGGCGAACTATGAAGCGGAAACGTATTTAACCTCTCACCTACATCGCATTAACGCCGGGTTATGGGATAGTCTTTTTACGGTACCGCGTCCCTATGGACGGCACCAATGCGCAACAACATCGAGCGTTTTACGATACGCCGCGACACCGTGTACTCAATCATTTATGATCCCCACGTCGTTCGCGGGAACTACACGAGTACGTGTACGTGTACTTGTCGCATCTCATTCTGTTTCCCCGCGAAATAAAGTGTCGATGAAGCGAAATGAGACAAGCTCTTTTTTACATCTAGAATTTCAAAGGATCCCGTAAATTCCCATTTTAACTTTTATATTTTATATTTTAATGTTAATATTATTTGATATTTTTATGTTAATATATTTTTTGTAAAAATAGTGAGATGTCGCGACGTGTAAGATTTTTCCTAGGATTTGGGAGATTCAAATCTGAACCTTTCAAGATTGGTATAAAAGAAAATGATATGGGGATGGAGCAGAATGGCTCCATTACAACGAGAACATCAAGTTGCGGAAGACGATCGCGTGGAAATTGAAGAAAATTACAGCTGCCAGTCATAGCCGCATGATTTATATTTGCACGTTCCCTTAGCTCGCGGCTCGTTCCCTTTAAGCTGTAGCCGAATGGCTTCGCACAAGGCTGTTACGCGCCTGAAGACGTTATTAGGCACGGCGGCGCGTTATGCTCGTCAAATCGCGCGGTTGAACCACGCCGAACGTAGGCTCTAACTGTAATCTTACGATCGTCTGCTCGAATAGAATATTGGTTACCGCGATATGATTCTTCGCGAGATGCGCGGCACTGATCTGCAATTTAGTTGCTGACTCGATTTTTCTGTTTAAACGGTAGACAGGTTCTAGAATGTTACACGATTAGTAGTAGGCTTTTTCATATAATAGTTTCCAGATCATTAGTATGAAAAAGCCAAAGATTGGAAAATTAATAATACTAATCCTTCCTCTCTCCTCTTGTTGATATATGTAAAATATTTTGCAAACAACATATCTTATGTATATACATTCGTACAAAGTATTTAAAATAAAAATTTAATAATAATATTGAATAAAGTAAAAGTAAAGTAAGATCTTGCGGAAAGCATTATAATTCTCAAAAAGTGCACTGTCCCGCGTTTTTTATCGTCATGTAAATCCGGACGGGCTAAAGTCAAGATGCTTTTGCAAAAAGAGCCGTAACAATATCTGCATAAGATATATATGCTGCGACGGGGCTAGTTAGCGAGGCGTTTCATTAGGCAGATAAGGCAATCAAGCAACCCGCCATCTCGGTGAATTGTGCACGGATCGTACCGGCGAATGTGCGTGAGTACGTTAAGCGCGTGTGTGTATGTGTGTGTGTGTGTGTGTGTGTGTGTGTGTGTGTGTGTGTGTGTGTGTGTGTGTGTGTGTGTGTGTACGTAGCGGTCAACGAGTACTTTACGTTACTTGTACGCATAGCATTTCGCGGAGTACCTACTCTAATAAGCCGCATTAAGACGCAGTCCGTCAGTTTGCGGTATTCGCGGAGCTTACCATACGAAATGTTCATCTCAAAGTGAAGCGGAGGACGTTTCACTCTCGAGGGCGCAGTGGAAATAAAGTCGGTATTACGACTTTAGTCCGGCTCCATCGCGAGGGAAATGCATTTACAGCTAATATGTATGCTATTCGAAATTCCTACAAACTCCTGCGGACGTGGCGGCAAAAACCTACCGTGTCGTTGCGCAATTTTATTAAATTCCCTCCAATATGGTCGGTCTTTACTTTAATTACTCTCGATACGAGAGAATCCGGGATAACGTTTGGGAGGCTGACACGCGTGCAGTTTGCCATTTCCTGAAAATGCTCCTGCATCGCATCTCGTTAACTCAGAATAAATTGCATTATCCCCATCCTTTGCTCGGTAGCAAAATGCTGGAATATCGGTTGCACCTGCTTTAAACTCGTACTTTGCAAATAAATAGCTTTACGTTCAAGTTGAAAGCGCTGCTGTTTCACTCTCGCGTCGAGAGTCCTTTGTGACTCCATATTAGGCTACGCGTGCCAAATCAGTAGCTAGCTCGGTTATCTGGCTAGTAAATGGAATTGCGTGCATTCGGAATTGTCTCGATATCTCGAGCGGCCCACGTGAACAACTCGGAGACTTCAGAAGCGCATTACGCACACCCTACATGTCGTCCCTTCAACATCCTCGGCCCGAGCCAGAATATCTCGTACGTCCTACGTAAAAGATTCAACGTTCCATATTCCCTACGAATACATTCCGACGCACACGAACGTCGCACGTATACGTGTTAATGTATACATTTAAGATGCTTTAAGATAAGGTACGAGTATATTTAATATCGTACATTTATTTTTACATTTCTCTTAATTCCTATTTTATTAAAATACGAATTATTTCCGGATGTCAAAAAATTATAGGTAGCGAATCTAATAAGTCTCAAGAAAATACAGTAGTTAAAAGTAGATATACCTCAATCATAAAAAATACCGTGCTTCGCGAATTTGTATCGATACAAGTCCGAAGTGGCGTAATAATTACAGCCGATACATTTCCCCGTGAGAGTGTAATATCGAGCACGACACGCTCGGCGAGTAAATTCGCGTGGTCGTCTGCGTCCAGGAGACCGTAAAATCGTGCGCTAAGAAACTAAGACCACCACGACGAGAGCCAGTACTGAGGAATAAATCTCCCGATCGACTACCGGCTGCCATTCACTGCTGCGCCTCTGCTTGCGTGCGTGCGAGCAGGCGAGCCGAGCGGACGAGCGTTCGTTTATGCGCGCCTCTATATTTAATATCATAAATTATCATCCGTCCGCGAACGGGCTACCAGCAAACCGGACGATCCGGGAATTACTGGAACGTAATTAAGCGTGAAACGTGCCGGGTTCTCTGCGCGCGGCGACAGGTCCGTGTGCATGCAACGCGCGAGGCTACCACAAAAAAAAAAAAATACACGCGAGAAGCGTGTTCTAGGAGAACGAACGTGTCTAAATGCCACACGGCGATGAGTGCGCGCGTCTTCCTGATGGCCGCCGACTAGACGAAACGTTTCGAGCTTTTGAGACTTTCGAGATTTAACCCGCAGGCAAGGTCAAGATAGCGTATACGCAAATGTCCGTATTATACCTGCCTCATTTACAATCCGTCGATTAATTATCTGTAGAGTTTTTTTTTTTTATGATAGATCGAGTCGCCAAATTGTGTATAATTGGATATAATGACGTTATTATTTCTATAAAAAGAAGTTTCAATTACGATCATCGATGAAAATGAGTCTCAAGTTGATATTTTGTAATTTATAAAATCGCGTTATATATAATAACTTGTTAATAATTAATTATCAGTTTGCACAATGTTCTCAGAGAAAAATGCCAATATTATCGAAAGCTTGATAGACATAAATAATTTGTGCAAAGCAATATGCATTACTTGCTTACATATTACTCGCGCACCTTGCTGTTTTGCGTGAACAGTAATTAACACAATTACATGTTAATTTATTCCAGCTTAATTTAAAATATTAAACACTTAATTTACAGGATTTGCATCGAATAAATTAATTTATAATTGTCTTACCTTCTTATCACATAAGAACTACTATATTTTGCCATAGGAATTACTAATTATAACTACATTTTTACATAAGAACTACTAATTTGTAAATTTTTGACTGCATATTTTCAAAGTTTCCCCAGAATATCTTCTCACAAAGAATTCGCGTTATTATTATTTATCCTTACACATATCAAGAAACAAGTGGAGGTAGAATTTCACAATTCTTTCTCTGATCGCAGATTATAAAGTACATTTGTGACTCGATGTGTCGAGCTAACAGTATTTCTTGATTTTTTTTTCACACCTCACTCACGCGCGTCATCGATAGATCGGTAAATCACGCCTCGCATGACATACGTAGGCAATTAACGTATATCTACGGACGATTAGGTGCGTTAAGGACTACATGCGCCTCCGATCATGCTCTATCGCATGTTGCAGCGTGGTTAACGTGTGGGTGTACACGACCAATAAGATATATAGTGAGGAAACCCACGTCACCTTGCATTTGTTTACTTTCTTATCGAATGTAAGTTATAATTTTGCTATCATTAAAATTTTTTTCTAAAGTATAAAAAGTATAAAAAAGATATTCTCTTTTAACATAAATCCATAATATAAAAATTTGTGTGTGTGTGTGTGTGTGTGTGTGTGTGTGTGTGTGTGTAATTATTTACTTTTATTTATAGTTTTGTTATTTTTGCTACATTCTACATTTGTCACCAATATTTTTTTACCAATTCTGCTTTCAATAATTTAATTTTTAACTCTTAACAATAATAATCGATGAAATGGAGCAATTCTTTATGAGAGTCGATAAAAGCAAACAGAAAATAAAGAAATATAGTTGTTTTAGCTAATGTTAAAATATTCTTAATTCTAAGAGTCCTTTGCACGCACGAAAACGCTTATTTTAGCATGACTCGGCAAGTACCGCGCAGTAATGCAGATACATTGCGCGAGCTCTCGAGTTCTTTTTGCGCTCGCTGGATTATCCCGCGGCGCCATATTTTGCTTGGCCACGTCTGGCGTTGGCTCCGTATCCAAGGATCTCATTCCGCCGATTCCTTCGTTTCCCATTCGCGGCCAGACAGCACAAAGTGGACGCGCATAAAGGCGCGACCTTCCACTAGGCGCTTCTTCCTCGTCGCCCGTCGTCGTCGTCGTCGTCGTCGTCGTCGTCGGAGTGAATAGTCCGTTGCTGTGTATATGTGGGTAGATAGGTATATAAACGCACATATATTTTCTCCTGATCTGGAAAACAATACACATGGATTTATACGCACCGCGGCTCGAGGCAATAACTTACGGTACGAAACGCTGGTTCTTTTGCGTTTCCCTGCCTATCCCGGACGTGCTTCTCTCTCTAAATAAGGATACGACGGAAATAATTTCCCATTTCTTTGTTCCACATTTCCTCATAATAAAGGACTACATTTTTCCTTCTCAGTAATAATGCGCCACCCCAAAGATTTCTAATAAAGATCATTCATAATCATAATCAAGATCTTGTGCTTGATTAATACTTCTCAAATATCTTATAGATTAAATTACATATAAAATCTCTGAGCATATTTTAATATTTATTAAAATAAATTATCATAATTTTGTCTTCTCTGATTTTTAAAGATTTTAAAAAAGAATAAATCTCTTATTTTTGTGATTAAACTTGTCATCTCAGTTAATTAAAGAATACACACATATTTCTCTCTCTATAAAAATAATATATGTTTTAAAAATGGAATATTTTAAACATATTATGCCGACGAGCGTGATATTATATGCAAAAATAGTTTCCTGCGGAAACTATTCTCGTAGGCATAAATTTCGATTATTGGCGTTGTTTATGCCGGAGATGTTCGGCAAACGCGAACGCGATAAATCTCAACGCGCACATTCCGGTCTGAAGAATGGAGTTTCCCGACAAGCGCCGATTTGTCAAGAAGGGCTTCGAATACCTCTCAATGGCAACAAGCGGAAGGCTCACCCTTCGTGGCATTTCGAAGCCACAATGCCATGAATGTGTGTTCCTTATCCCAGTGTCAGAGAAATGCCAGTCGATACGACGGAGGGAAAAGTAGAATAGCTCCGTTTCTCTCCTTCCATTGAGATCGGAGAAGAAGCCTGCAAAATTTACTTACTTACGGCCCGTTCTTTCTCCACTGGACCTTCCAAAGCGGATAACTGTATTACGTTACATTGTACTTCTCAGTACCTACGGGGTATCACCTGATTTCTTGTTGGTTCGGCAATAAAATCCATGACGTGCACTAAAAGAACCGGTCGATTGTCTACCAAAATTGTCATGCTTCGCCCAAAAATTTAATAAAAAAAAAAAAAATATTAAATATATACTCTCGTTTGAACCAGTATAATTTCATATTTATTAACAATTAGCATGCGGCAGTATAAGATAAACAGTCTCTCTGTCGCGAAATTAATTCGTGTTGTCTGAATAACATCGATATATCTTCAACGTTTGGAGAACGTCTTGTGCACAACGAGCGCAGACTCTTCGACATTTACCGGTCATTAATTACTCATGAAATCACCGTGCCATTCCCTAACAGAAACCTACACGATCGTCCGTCGCAATGCGCGTCGATGACTGTAAACGGGCGGACGGATCCATCCACGTGTCATTGTCTCCTCAATACCTGTCATCCGGACTTTCTCCTATCGACTGCTGATGGTCGATTCGCGGGCGCGCGTCCGCATAAGTCCTGGCAAGGATTTATCGTGCCCGTCGATCGTATGTAATGGGTTGAACGACCTCGACTTTATCTTGAGACTTGAACCTCAGACCGCGAACAATCGATCTCGCGCGAACCCGCGCGCGGTCCGGAGAAGGACGAGCGTCCATTATAGTCGACGGATAGAAACGTGCGTGCGAAAGGTCGTGACTGCCGTAGCTTCGCGATAGATCGGCGTTTTTACACTTTCTAATGCTCCGCCGCGATCTCTCACCGCACGGGGCTAACGATAACGAAATCCCTCCGTTCCTGCCGCTGCATTGCGGATCCGCCGTCGCTTTATCGTACGTCATTATGGATGAAGCTCGACGCGCTTCCGGTATCGCTCGGTACAAAATGATTTGACATTGCTTTAAATGCTCCTCGACCGTTTCACTTCACGCGGACGCATTATACGAACATCTCCCATGAATTTAATCTCAATATTTTAGTTTAATAATAATAATAATAGTTTAATTGCAAACGCGAGTTTATTTGATAATCTATTAATTAAATCAAGATTTGTCTTTTAATTATTTTTAATGAGAACAATGGATTCTTTTAGTTTTCTTTGTGAAATATCACAATCGGAAACGCGTGATGTAAAAAGACTTATTATTGGACCTGACGTAAAGAGTTAAGATTAGCGAAATTCACGCGCAATTAAGATTATGTCGCAATAGAGAAAGCGAAATGTGCGAGAGAACCTGTGCCCGTGTTAAAAACATAATATACTTGTAGACACTAACGAGCCTCGACAATTTAATGGCATAATGTCATTACACTCCCAGGGAGGCATTGCACCGCGATAGAGAGATATAATAGGACTGGCGTTAATTAATAATTAATAACCCGGATCCAAATTAAATGGCTTTAAGGGTCGAGGGTGGTCGCCGATACGGAGCGATGAATGCCGCGGCGCGTGGTATATCGGAAATGGCATTGGGGTGGTTCGGAATGGCAGAGGGGCGAGAGCCACGACGAAAGATAGAGAGAGAAGCGAGAATTCTCCTGTTCGAAGGGTGTCCCAGGGAGCTCAGGATTGCTCCGAGGGGTGTTGCATTATTTATGGCCGCCATCGATCATCGTCCGGCAAGTAGGACCGTCGCGAACACCCCACTAATCGCCATATGACAACCGTATTTATTTTAAAGTCGCCCACGTCAACATATGATGCATTAATCTTAATTGTTTCACTTGCCGTGTCACCCTCGTCGCAGAGAGGACCTCCTGGGCCTTTGCCAAAGCTGCCGTATATTCATTCCATGATAAAAGCGAGTTTCCGAGTTCTCGGCTCTGTGATACCACGTTTCTCTGAGAAATATCGATCTGATGCCTTTAGCATACGTTGACACTTATTAATTCATGCGGCTAACTTGAGCGAATATCCGTCACGAATAAATCGCTCACGATCCCTCGGTACCGCTGCATCGTCGAAAGTGATTTCTACGAGTAACCGCTTCTCCTAGCAGGTAAGCTCATTGACCCTCGACCGCCATAGAGCCGTAGGAAGCGGCACGAAGGCAGCCGGAGTACGCGAGGGTGGAAGTGCAGTGCAAGTAGTGCTATGAAATATGCATAGAGAGTGGAAGGGGCTCGGGATGCATGACACCGAGAGAGGAAGGGTAAAGAGGAGAAGAGGAAGAGACGGTTGAAGACGAAATATGAGCGGCGGGAGGGAGGGGTGGCGGACTTGCGCTGTATTCGAATTCGAAGTCGAACGAGAGAGAGAGATAAGAAGACCGTTGCACCTCGGCAAGCATCGGCGGCTAGAACGTAACGGAAGGATCGCAACTTAGCAAGAGGGACGGGGAGAGCAAAGAGGGACTGTTGCAGGATCGACGTATAGGAACAGCGTCACGCATGCATCTGCAGGGGAACGTACAAACGTACGCGGGGGGGGGGAAAGATGAGCGAGAAGAAAGGGAGGGGGGAGAGCTTTCGCTCACCCCGTGCACGGTGACGGCGAGGGTCGTCCATTGACCTCGTTCGCCTCGCCATTGCTTAACCCGCAACGCAAACCATTATCTTTGCGCTGCGCAACGTGCGTGCACTTAGCCGCGCATCCGTGCGTAGTGCGTGCGTGTCTGCATGTGCGCAAGAGAACACGCACGTACCGATGATGATTTATAGCGTTAGCGAGAACGCCGTCATCTAAAAGCCCGTGGATTGGAATCCTAAATGAAACGTCGTGAATCAACGTTTTCCGCCAGAAATCTATTTAACCCGCGCAGACTTTTTCGTTTGAGACATTAGCAAAAACTACACTGCTTATGTTAAAAGCCTGTATATAAGATAGGTAATAATAAGGTATTGTAATATTTCTCTTTAATGCTCTTGTAATTACGCAATACATGTTTGAAATATTTTGAGAATTTGCTTTATAATTATAAGAATAAAAAGTACTAGTACAGGAACCTTGATATTCAATATAAATAAAATATCAAGTTTCTGTTAACATTAAATATCATAGCAAGAATATTTTTTTCTGACTTTATTTACGCGTATTATATAGAGAAAGTGTTACATTAAAATGGAAATTTATATAAATATGCGAGACGCGGTAAATTGTGAGATGCAATTTGTACCGTCGCAATCTCCGTTGAAAATCGGCGGATATTTATATCCGATTGAGTGCATCTCAAATAAAAAGAAAAACCTACTCTCGATAACGTAATAATCGATAGGACGCTGCGAGAGCTCGGCGTTCGCACGGAGACGCGCTGACCCTCGCGAATCCGGATATTTGACCACGATGATTTATCGGTGGGACATCGGTGGCTACTAGAGCGAAATCAATTTCCGCGTGTACGGCGGGCGATCTTTCACGGTCGATCTCACGGTGGCCTCCTCGGCCAAGGCGGAAAGAAAAATCATAGGAAGAATCGCGCTGGCAATATGCAACGTAAGCACCGAGCATCCGTACGAAGATTGCGCGAAACCGGCACGAGAGTCGTGTACGATAGGCGTACGGCTTCAAGCAGCGAGTCCCGGACTGGCATAACTTGTTCAACACGTTCCTCGCGCGATGGGGTCATCGTCGAAGGAGAAGAGATGCTGCACTGACCGCGTCGGGGTCACCGCGGGGTTGCGCAGCGGCAGCGCACACGTGGCAGCCTGCCGCCGGCAATTCGGTTGCCGGCAATACTATTCCAGCCGTGAATATCTGGCCAAGCGCTCTCGTGCGACCCGCCGATATAAATCACTCGAGATAATCATGGTCGATGGCCGCTTAATCGCAGGACACATCACCGACGCGCGAACGCGAGAAGCCTATTCGACGTGCGAGTATATGATCACCGTCGTCGCGCCAAGTCGACCAATTATTACGGAAGAGATATGCGCCCGTGGCGCATTGGACGATCGGTGAAAAGTTCAATCACGGCGCTAACCCGACGATACGTTGACCCCGGAACGGAGCGAGCAGGTGTTCGAGCAGATCGTACATAGCCGACGACCTTATCCGGCGTGAATCTCGCTAAAAGGGTAAAACCAGTTATGTGCTCTAAAAGAAAGTCCGTGATGGATCATCATCATTATTGGTAATGATAGAAATTGATATTTGTACGAATAACTGAATCTTACCTTCGGAAGAATATATTCGGACTTACAGCTCTATAATTTTTCCTCGAATGTCTATATCTCCTTTATGTATAGCCGCGCAACGAAGAACGAAAATACGAAAATACGAAAATACGAAAATACGAAAATTATATTACCGGCGTGATTCTTGGCGAAATCAAAGAACACGACTCACGGCCTTCTTTAAGCTTGAATAGCAAGGCCGGAGGATAGGCGAGCCGACGGCGAAAAAGAAGGTGTCGTGATAATGCAGTTTCCACAATTTCTGCTGCGAGCGCGATTCTTTCTAATTTCGTGCCTTCTCTTCCCGCTTCGCTGCCACGCGCTCAGATAATATGAGAGCGCCCCAGAACCGGAGGGCGGATGCGCCTCCGTTACTTTTCTAATGACAACGGCGCCAATCGGGGCGGCCCCGTGACAAAAGCAGGGTAATGAGAATAGAAGTAAATCATCGACCATTGTGAGGTAATCCCCGGGTATTGTCTGCCGGTGCGCGCGTGATGTATTATGTTATTGGAGCGAACAAGCGAACGAGCTGGCATCCGTCGCAAAGACGCCGTAAACTTTTCCGCCGTCGTCTCGAACGCGGTGTCTTTCAGTACGCGACTTTTTCTCGCCGAACCGTCCGTCCTCTCGATTGACGCGCCGTGAATCGCGCGATACGACAATCGCATTAGTCACGTTTCTCTTCGACAAGTGTTTCGCTGATTTAAGAAAGCTATTATCGTGCACCGGCGCTTACATAAATCAAATTCAATTCCGCGCGATAAACGATAATACTTGTCTTCTCGTCTACTTGTCGTTATAACGCGCGATCAATGAATCACTCAACGCGACTTTCATTGTAGGATGCAAGCAGCTAGTCACAATATTGTAATTCACGGCGCGCATTTGCAATCAGGTCAAAGTTCAACGAAGACGCGGAGGGCTTTGTCCAAATGTTTTGAAAAAAAAAAAAGTAAAAAAAAAGACCAACCGCGCCGCGCGTCGCGCAACTTGCCGACGTCATTGTTAATAATTTCTCTGCGGGGAAATCGCACGTTCACTCGAGTATATCTGCTGTTATCGCAGCGCGGATAGCAAACAACCGATCTCACGCGGGACACCAATCGACGCGTCAATAGGACTCTCGAGAGGCTTCAACCGCATAATGAAGATGACACGCGATGAATTAGCGGAGCCTGACAATCAATAATTTTGCTGCCGGTTCGGGAATGTGCCGGAAGCGCTCCCACCGTTTATACGCACGGTCGAGAGGTGTCGTCCACAAAGGAAGGTAAACGTCCCGATACTATCGATCGATCGAAGGAGAAACGCGACCTCGCGTTCTCGTCGCACCGACACCTACGTAAGTTAGACCCCGAACTCTCAAATGGGACGAGTATTCACGACGGAACGAGAATCGAGAACCGTTTCCTTATTGGTGCATTTGCGCGACGACAACGGTGCAGCGAACCGTTACAATTTCTTCCTGTAACGACGTACACCGCGAGAGAAATTCTTTGTACGTCTGCGGCTCTCGGTGCGGAGCCAGAAAATCGCCGTTCCGGCGATTCATGCTCCGCCGATGGCTTCGAGAGCTATCAGCGGACACCACGTAATTTGTGATTATGCCCGGATGTTACAACTTTCCGTTTGCGTTTTCATCCGTCGATATCCCCATTTCGTTTCATCGATCGCAAATAGTCGAGCGAGGAACACGGTAGTCACGTCGAGAATCGGGCGGTAAATCTGTTAGCAGAGATCGAGCGTCGATTTAACAATTGGCATGCCCGGTTTAATCCCGTTACATTGCTTGACGCGACTATCATACGTGATTCCTAACGACCATAAGATAACGATGTGCGATATAATGATCTGCGTTCAGAGGCCTCTCACACGCACGAAGAATGCCGCCTGGCAGAATACCGTTACTGTCTCGCGCCGTCATCGTGCTTTTCGCGAGCCTGTCGCCAGGCTAGTCGTAACATCGAGAATGTATCGATTTTCTTTCGGACAGAAGAAAATAATCGTACGAGGTATTTCAACAATCCGCGCAATCTCGCAATGGACTGGAATAACGAGCGATCGACCAGGAATTGAAAGTGGAACATCGGGAAGTGTATCGACGATGAAACAATTCAGCGCACTCGTTGTTTGGCATACGTTAAACCTGACTTCAAACGCAGCTCGATTTATCTCGGCTCCAGGAATTGAAACCAATTGGAAGCGTACATTAATTTTGCAGTTTGAAATAAGTTTAGTCATCTCTCCTGCTTAATATACGGAATGTATTTCTCGAAATTATTGATTTTATTTAATGAAAGAATACAATACAATATTAGGTGCTTTCCATTTAGTGACATAAGTCGACACAAGTATCATTTTGTCCTTGTTAATTATTGAAAGCCAAGAAAGATAGAACTTGTGTCGACTTGTATCACTAAATGGAAAGTACCCATTATACGAATATACGATATACATATATTCGATTATGCGATATACATATCGCACAATTTTTTCATATATTATCTTAAAATAAAATAAAAGACAATTTGACTCATCGATCCAGTGTAGTAGCAGAGTCAAAATCTATGATATAAAAATATATTCATATTATAGCAAAATAATTAATATTAAAAGCAATTATTTTACTTATAAAACATTTTATTTATCTCTTTTAATAGATATTTTATAAAATAATCACAATAATAAATAATAATCACGATAATAAATCCAAGAAAAAATCTTTTATTAAGTAATATTTCTTGAAAATTTAATAAAAATAGAAATTTTTAATATAAATAATTTATATGTTAAAAAACATCGATTATAAATTGAATATTATTTTATTAAGTATTTTAAAAGAGGATACAGTTTCTTAAATAAAAAATAAAATGACTCAAGCACGAACGAACACGAATAAACGAACTTGCTCCGGTGAATGTGATGGCGGCATAATGATATGAAATCAAACTTACATCGACGGTCATGTTCCATCTCTTGTATCACGACATATTAAGTCAGATCCAGATCAAACAAGCAAACGTGAAGAAACACGAATGAACAATTTGCTTCAATGAATACTGCATGTTCATACGAAAATGTTTGTTCATAATCATTTGTCTTCGTTAACTTGATCTGAATTACTTCCGTATATGCAAGAATATTTATATATACAATTGAATATTTAAAATTTAAATATTTAATTAAGTACTCAAAACAATCAAAAATAATAGTGAATGCAAAATAAATAATGCTATAGATACAAAATAAAATATGACAATGAAAATAGAATATTAATATAATTTGGATAAATAATTAATAAATAATAAATAAATAATAAATAATAAATAATTAAATAATAAATTGTTCATCCAAGGTGTATCAATGCCTAATACACCTCTTCATTTTTTCTGCTATACCTGCATTGTATTTTCTTCAGCATTCACACTATATTGCATTCATGAGAAAAAGATTAAATATGATCGCACGCATCGAGTCAAACAAGACAATCACTCAATACTTGACACAACATCTTCAAAGATTCGACGACAAGATTTGACACGCGATGCGTTAATTACGATGCAAAAAGAATAAAAAAAAAGAAATTAAAAAGCGATTATATCAAATTATCGATGTGTACAATAAGAGCATCAGCTTATAATAGATGTATCGGAGTAAGTTAATCCGTTTCGTGTCCATGACATTCCATCGATGACTAAAAAAATAGTGTTGAAAATTAACTCCAATATAGCATGAATCAAGTCGATAGTCGATTAAGGCGGAATGGTCAAAAAATATAGTAACCAAAATTCAATATTGTACGCGCAATACATTTCGAACGTGCAAATTCAGCGAAATATCCGAGGTAATTTGTAAATGATTGCTGTATCACGATTTTTCATTACTTGAATTATACGACACATCGATTCGTGTATTACTTCACTCTCTCAATTTGAAAATACTGAGCCGAATTACATTAGCGAAAAGTTCAAAACGCGGTCCAAAATGTATTTAAATTTAAGCATTGATAAAGGAGATAAAAGTGTTGCTAGCATATATCATAAAACAGTATACTTTATAATCCTTTTTCTCTGTCATTTTAATATCTATTTTAAATTAGGTTTAGTAAAAATTATTAACGCATATTAAGTTTAATTTTTTTACATAAGATTTATTTTATTTGAATTGTAATACCATTATGTAAAATATTATGTATGTTAATAATGCTATTTATATAATTTAATTTATTATTATTGCCTCTTCTATCAAGTTTTACGTTGTAAAACGAATAAAATAACGTAATACTTTTAATATGTTAACATATGATATTTGTGATAGGTTAGGCATACCAAACTACACTCTTTAAGAAAATGAAAGTCGATTGCCTTGGAAATGTATATCAACTCATTTTTTCTTGATTTATTAAAATTATAACTTTATTTTTTTGAATGCAAATTTTGAAAAAAATAATAAGAATTAATAATAATTTTCAACTTTCTAAAAACAGATATATATTTATTCTTCAAGTTGTGATTTAATATTGAATTCAACAATTTTTTAAGAAATAATTTAAATCATTTTTGTTAAAAAAATTAAAAAATACATTAGCAATTATATGTGCGTTATATATATAGGAAATAACTCCTTCTTTTATTATTTTCATGATAAATATGCAGAGTGGCAGAGATTGGGTAATGATTGGGTAACAAAATATATTTTTCGAAACATATGTTATTAAAACTAAACTCACTGAGATTATATCGGATCGAATCCTCCTATACAATTTTTCGTGGAATAAAATCCTCGCGATCGTCGTGTACGCGCGTGACGGGAAGAGTCTTAACAAGCCACGTGGATGTTTCGCATCTGACGAAATGAGATTCGAATCTTTCCGGGTGATCGCGAGAGGAGGGCAGTTGGAGGAATGGAGGGAGGATTAAAAGAGGAGATATACGAAGTGGCGGTACACATCGAGCAGGATGTAAGTAGAAGAACTCACGGACTGTCACCGGGAGTACAAAGTGCAGGATGGCTGACGCGCCGGTAAAGGAAAGTCAGGAATATATCTCGCATCTCTCATCTCCGCGCTCCCGTTGCAGTTATATCACTTTGCCTTCTTCGTCGCAAGGTTCTCTTCAAGTTTCACGTTGTTGATGTAAAAGATCGCACAACTATTAAACTTATTCCGAACATTTACACATTCGATACCGAATATGAACTATGGTTCCATGATAAAAGGTGAGCGACATACAAGTATACCGTAATTCTATCATTAGGATGTTCGGAAAGGGCGACTGCCAATTGCGTAATATACGGCATCTGCCGCAGTACCCGTAATTTAAATCGTTGTGATTGAAAGCGTAACGTGCGGAGCATTCTGATTTATTGGTGGAGTATAGCTACGCGCCGTGATATTTAACGATGCTTCATATTCGACAAATTAGTATCACACGGATAGGATGTAATCGTACTTTAACGATCGCAAGAATTACACGACAAGAATCGCATCGAGAATTAATGATAAGTCTCGTCTCGTGTACAATCCTCGTGTACGCAGAGTGGCAGAGGCCGGATCATCTTCTTGCTGACCTTGTAAGGAGGCAACCCCCTGGCGGATTCTGCTACGCGAGCTAAACATTTGCCGCACGCTCGAGTATCTATTCCTGTTCTCAGCAGCGCAAACGGCGAAGACTGCTCCGGACTACTGCTCAAACGCCAGTAGTTACATTGGCAATACCGAACATCTTGCTATCTGTCTCGAGATATCGGTCTTGTGCCGATTTAGATTGCCTTTTAGAACACGCTCGTACGAAACAGGATGTAGGATATATTCCTTGATGTAAAGTGAACTTCTCAGAACTGTTTGAAGATTCGTGAGCCTAAGGTCTCTTGCTTTTCAATGTGAAATTTCAATGTCGAAAATTAAATTCGGTCTCGAAAATAAAAATATAGAGAAAGAATTTTTCTAACGACAATTTCAACATAATTTATTGAAATACAATGTTATTATATTTCATAGAAAAACGTCTTTAACGTCTATAATTAAAGATGTTAATGACGTTTATTTCTTATTTCAATATTTTATATATATATATATATATATATATATATATCTTGAAGATGATAATGTCAAATCTTTTTCAAATCTTAAATCATATGAGAGAGAGCTAGATCATTAATAATAATAAATTTCCAGAGACACAATTAAATAAGTGGAATAATAAATGGAATCATTAGGCAATTACTCGGTCTGTCTCGCTGCAATTCCATGAGAAAGAATTTATCGTTGGGTTCAAACAGGAACAAGCATGTCGCTATTATCGGACTTGCAGTCTCTTCTTCTGCGACACGATAACGCCGCCAGTATCCGACTTCATGTGTCCACGGAATACACTCGTTTCGATTTTCATGGGCGAGACGAAAGAATGAATCTGGACTCTCGCGTACACGTATCTACCTACCGGAACGCGTGCACGTACCGCACTCGAGTCGATTGGATAAATTTAAACCGATATAGGGAATACCGTTACTATCGTGTCTGCGATGCAGTCGTTGCTACTGAAATCACAGTCTCGCATACGTAATACAATGTTCTAAAGAAATCTAAAGGCGCGCTTTCTTTCTTTTCCGCATCGTGCATTCTACTATCATGCTTGGAACTTTCTTCGACGTTAACATTCGAACTGGCGTAATCTGTTTTAGTCTTTACGATACTGCAGTGGTGGATTCTAATAAGCGACACGAGTGCTCTTTAAGACATTTTTATAAAAATATTATATTCGTATATGAAAATTTAAATAAAAAATGCAAACGATTTCGTCTTAAATCTAACAACAATATTTACACAGTATTCTTCGTGAAATATTATTATCGCATAAATTAAAATAATATTTCGATATCTCATATAGATAATCAAACATATACGAATTAAGTCATGTCAACGTAGTATAATTTAATGAGACTCGTTTTAAGAACTAAACAAGTGCATTTAAATCAGTGCAGGTGCGAGCTTGCGTGTCGATGCAGGTGCGGGCAGGCTGGCAAGCAGACGAGCAGGCAAATTCATATCAACAGAAGACGCAAACTGTGATGGAGCACGTGGATGGAGTTGAAAGTAGGAATATATCGTGAAATAGAAAGATGAGCGGGCAAACGGCCAAGGATATCACGCAGAGAAAAGAGGCGGATCGGCAGTCAGGCGGAGGCAGAGAGGCAGGGCAAAGGTACAGCGCGGACCTGTAACGTTAACGCGGGCTAAACTACGCAGCCTCGGCGAGTATAAGTCGGGCTATTATCGGGCTATGCGCTGAGAGCCCTCCGCTTTCATCCGCTAATGGGCAGCTCTCCGCCCGTCTGCTCCTTTACTGCGTCATTAATACAAGTTGCACATGTCGAGAGTCGGTGCGCTACAATAATTTACATGAATGGAATTGAAAATTTTCTACTTCGCGAAAGAGAAAAGAAACGCGAAGGAGTGAGAAACGGTGCGGTGAGAAGCGAGAGAAGGAACGAATAAAACGGACGAAGGGGGAGAAAGAGAAAGAGAGAGAGAGAGAGAGAGAGAGAGAGAGAGAGAGAGAGAGAGAATCAAAGGGCGACGGGGCGAAGGGGATTTGCGCGGGCGAGCAAAGAATAACGGAGAGGACGAAAATCTTCTGGCATTTTATGTCAGTAATTACATGAAAGATGATATAACCCAGCCAACCGACAGACCGACAGACCGAACCTATATTTGCCAGACCTCCCCTTCCTACCCGTTCTCTCCGTTCCGAATCAACCAAGCAATGCGCGTCCTCCCCTTTCAGCCGTTGCCTGAATCCCTTTTAGCCTCCGTTACTCATCTCTTCGACTCTGTCCTCCCTGTCCTTCCCTGGCTTTTTCTATCTCTTCACATTCGTACAGAGATTCAAGGCCAAAGAAGAAAGAGAGAAAGAGAAGAGAGAGAAGGAGAAGGAGTCCTTTTCATACTTTAGTTTGTACATGAAGTGTGTCCGGCCGAGGATTTAACTGCGCTACTGCGGCTAAATCCACCTTTCTCTCCGGGCTCATCCCCGACAACCCCCTAACGTAGCGATGGGGCAGTGCTCTCGTTTACACCACGGCCACCTCGGACGACGAGTTTCCAAACGCGGATTCTGCAGAATGTAACACGACCACGAGGACGAGGCGAAGAAGCCGGGAGAGGCGGCTTTACCTATCGTTGACCCCGTGCACTTTATTATGCACGGTGCCATGAGTTAGCGCAAATAATGTCGTCGTAAAGCAATCACCCCGGCACGATCTCCCACGCCTACGCACGCAGACTTCCATGCAAGAGCGGCACCGCGTCGCACGGGTGAGGATGTATGAACGCTCGTAACTATCGTCTAGCGCGCCGATGCGCCGCGTGAATTAATGGCAACTTGTGAGCTCTATGAAATAAATTCGATTTCTTCCTCGCGCATGCCATCGAGAATCATTGTCCCGCGCGACCATGGCAAAGCCGTGATTTCTCGTCGTTCTTCAACTTTTTGGCCACCGAGAAGAGTACTCTAAGAGTACGCTACGTTACATTAACCTTTTTGGCCGATAATACTGCATCCCGTGTCGAAAGTTACGATTACGCCCATGTATAATTTATACTGTGATAACAATGTAGCAAAGTCCTGTGACCTTTATGCCGCAGTCCGCTTTCTCATCTTTGCTTTCAATTATGCGTGGAACGCCGTGCTACATTGTATCCGACTTTTCGATAAGTGGAAGTTACAGATATGTATATACGCGCGATAAAGGTTGCGCAGATCCGTTACGGTTTCAACGTGCTCAAAGTCGGAATATGTATTTTGCAGTTCTTCATGGCGTTTCTCAAGAAACGGAAAGACTTTCCATGTCGTTACGCAAGAAAGTTGTACGGCTTGCAACCTGAAGCTACCAACTAATAATTTATTTTTCCAAGTTATATTGCAACAATTTTAAAATATGATTATAGCTAGAAATGTGATTTACAACTCCATGCTAATCTTACGCGTATGTCAATATCGATCTTTAAAATTCTTTTGCAGAAGTGACATAATTAAACTTTTAAACGAATGGCAATGTGGATATCTTTGTAAATATACATTCGCGATTCGAATTAAGCAAGATAATATACATATTGCAACGTATCGAATAATCGGAATACTCACATACACACATACACAAACATACGCACACTCTCTCTCTCTCTCTCTCTCTCTCTCTCTCTCTCTCTCTCTCTCTCTTAAAAATTATTAATTAATTTACAATGTAAAAACTCTGTCAGTATTAAGACTTTTGGTTGAGATATTATCTTATTCGGGATTTTATCGCGTCATTTTACCGTCTCTCGCGAGATCACTGCGGGCGATCGTCGGCGCGGCTTAACTTTCTGAGTCGCGTCGCAGACTTCGAGCACTCCGAGTATACAGCAGGTCATTGCCGAGTTCTTCGTCGACATCACCCCCGGCTACTCGGTAGCTATAGAGGCCATACGTCAACGTCCATTACACTTCCACCCCGCTGCTGGCTTTAATGTTTTCGACTCGGGCACTCTTTATCCCACCTTGCAGCTAATTAGCGAGCCAGATACCGGACACGCGCTTCCAACTCTCCCATACCACCGGCATACACACGCTCTCTCCACAAAGTCCTTCCACAACCGCCACTCGCCACACCCCTTCACCCACCTCGTCCTCCTTACTCTCGTAGAGACCTTGTTCCTTCCTGTCTCTCTCTCTCTCTCTCTCTCTCTCTCCCGTTCTCTCGCGTTACCTGCGGTTCCTTCTCTGCCCGAGGGACACGTCCTCCTCGTTCTAGCCGTCGCGGAACCGGCCCGACTTCGCGATTATTCCAAACTCATTTTAACTCATTACTCGGGTCCGCCGCTGCAGAATGGTGCGTCGACAAGTGTGCCGTACGTGAGCACGTCGGTACGATGCTCGAAAAGCCGGAATATAAATATGAAAATTCGCGTGAGGGGCATCTCCCTCGCGTTCGTTCGTGACCGCTCTTGTACTCCGTGCCTTCATATATGCGTATGACGATTCCATTAAAATTTATTACCGTCGTGATAAATTCTTGTTGGACGCAATTTTTTTACAAATTTTGTCAACCATTTCGTATTATATTCTCGAATAGAAAAAGATTAATTAAAAAATGATCGTGAGAATTTATCATAATTAATATTGGATTCTTTTTATTGAAGACGTATGATTCTTATGTCGAAATATCGACGTAATCGATTGATTACGCGAAACGATATTAATTCATAAGAAATCGTTTAGGCGTGCAAATTTAAAGCTCGGTAGAATGATCGTTGTTGGAGAAACTTTTTCGGCAAGAAGATTACGCGATCAGCTAAAGCGGGCATTCAATTTCGAGTTCTTCCCAACTCCATTAACTACTTCTCCAAGAGGATACTCCGGCAGGCAGCGATCTCTCCTACAGTCATGGGAGTAATTCCTCTCCGACTTTGACCGGTGTGTACATGGCGGCCAGGATAAGTTTCTGATCATTAGGTAAGTTTAGAAAAAGGGCCACTCCGAGGTTTCATTAGGAAATGGATGAAACAGTGGATATACGAGGATTGGAAAGGAGGCGGTTCTGTATGTAATAGGAATGGGTAAAGCTTTGAAGCTCGCGATGACTCGAACTGATAATCCATTAGGATCCGTCTACTTAGAGTATAACATCTATTTGAATGCAAATCAATAGGGAATGGGAAAGGACGGTAGCCAGTAATTGGTCCGGCTTTATTGAAGCTCTCAGTGTCTCAAAGAGCATCTCGTTCGGTCATCTCCTCTCTCTGGCTCTCCGCTTCAGCGTCTCCTGCCTGTCCCCTCTCCCTTCCCTCTCCCTTCGCTCCTATCCCTCTGTCTCACGATCTCTTTCTCTATGTTTCTCCAGAATTGCTCTTCCTCTCGCATTGACTTCACAAACCTCTGTCGCTTCCGTTATATCCGCGTGCTCGCACAAAATATACATAAGGTTCAATGATAATTAACCGAGATCTCGTTCTCTTTAGACGGTTCTGCCAAAGCATTCGGTGCATTCAAACTTATCCCAACAATTGCGAATTACTATCTCTGCAGAATAACTCTCCGTTACCGTCGTTAATGACGGATTGAGTTTAAAGTTTCAATAGCTACCTCTGAATAGGGCATCATATTCCATCGCAACGTTATCAGTTTTCGTTATTAAATAAGTCTAGCAATTAAGCTGTAAATAAAATATCTCTTAAAATAATATTTATAATTAAATAAAATTATAATTTTATTTTATTAAAATTTAATAATATTTAATAATATTTACTCTTAACATTCGATGTAAAAATATGAGAAATCAAATTTGTTTTAAGATGTCTTAAAGATCATTAATGTTCTCCATATATATTTTTGTTTAGAGTTTAAAAGTAAAAGATTCCTTCGACTTTCTCAAACTTTCTAAGGCATTTTAAAGTGCGACACGCTAATGCCTGATGCGTAACGCCTCTAAGATTTCGACAATCGAACAAAGAGTGAACTAACGAGAGGGGCATGAAGCGTCACAGCGTCCTCGTTCTTATATAGTTTGCGATAGCTCTCTCTCTCTCTCTCTCTCTCTCTCTCTCTCTCTCTCTCTCTCTCTCTCTCTCTCTCTCTCTCTTCTTCCTACACAGGTGCAGAGCGATTCATTCCCCGTCGTTGCGTGAGTGCTAACAGCCATGGCGAGAGATGAAATTAATTCCAGCCACGTTCGAGCCACTCAATGGCTTCTTACTTTCTGTCGTCTTACGGTCGCGCGCACAAGTATCGCGAGTTCACGTTCGGTAATGGCTTGTAAGAGGAAACGCCGAAGATTTATAGGTTGCCACAACACGAAAATGTGTGTGAGTCAACAATGCACTGATACAATATATACCAAGGGGGTGGCGGCAGCGGTGGCTGCCAGTATACATGACCTCCGACAAAAACGCGTACATACAATCGGACTGGTGCGATTGCGAATGGGAGTTTCTTTTCGCACGACCACCATGATTAACGATTGAACGCACTCGACTTCCGATCCGAGACGCTTCGACATTCCTCGAACGGTGAAGAACGGTTGCCCGGCCGCACACTCCGCGTTTTCTCGATCGCGCGATTCGATTTTTATTCCCTTTCTCCATGCTCTACCCTACCCGCATCCGAAACGTTTCGCGCCTTCGTATTCATTGATATATCGCGAGCCATCCATCTCCTGTTTCCGAACAGCGCACCATTTTTCTGTTCACGAAGAAGACTGAGAAAAATCAATGCAACTTTTCAGAACGACGTCCGTGATATTTGTAATGCTCGAATGTTATTTATCGTATAATAACACGAATTATTTTTCTCGATTTTGCATTTGAACGTAACAATGGCATTGTTGCACACTAAAGTATTTAATTAAATAAATATTTCATTAAATTTTAGAAGCAAAAATTATAAAAATTACAAAAAATACTACGAAAATGATAAAAATTAGGAATAGAGATCAATTATAACACATAATAGACACAAACAAGTAATAAAGTATATATTATATTTACTTACATATATCTATTTTGCGTTACGTTTAATCTTTATTCTTAATTTTTATTTTTGCAAAATTTAATATTTATTCCCGTTCCTAATTCCTATTCCTGTTTCTCCATTGTTCGCAGGACCTGAATCAAGCGGCAGCCTCGGTATTTTACAAATATTTCGTAGTAGTACGTTACGGTTATCAACAAAAACAACGTTCGGCACACAGTACGGTTTGTATTGTTTACGCGGCGCGCGCCGCATCGTTTACTCGAGCGGCACGCTGCGTAGGTCGTAACGTTATTATCCTTTGAGACGCGGTAGCGACAAGTACTGAGAGAAAGCGCGACGTATGGCAACGATTAGTGTGATTCACAAACCCGTGCGATTACTTAACTCGCGCGATTAACGATTCACAAGCGTGTCAAATCGACGGCTATTTATCGGGGCATATATCCCGCGTGATTTATTAATTTGAAGTAGACACTGTAATTCAAGTAATGGAAAACCGTGATATATCGATCATTTATTAACGGTATGTAATATTTCGCGGAATTTACGCATTCGAAATGTACCGCTCGTACAACACTGAATTTCAGTCAGCACATATTTTCGGACGATTTCGCCTTGATTAATTATCGGGGCTTGACTGACGCGGCATTAGAGTAAAGTTTTCCACTTTGCTTCTTTGACTTTTCAACATTAACGAAATGTCGCACACTTGCGAAGTAGAGTGGCATCGCGACGCGTCCAATTAATAAGTAATTAATCCGATTTACTAATCGCGAGCCTTTACCTTTACTTTAATTTTAGCTTGCGTTTTAATACGAGATAATTGCTATAAGACATGATTGTACATCATTTATTAAACGCGAGACTATTGTATAGAAATTATACAATTGGGAGGAACAGGTATAACATCGTCATGGTGATGGTTACTTTACCGCGTGAAGTTGATCGCGGATGCACGAATTTCCATCGCCATATTGGATACGTTTTTGTTAAATTGCATGCTGGTGCTGTCGCAAGTAATTACGATCGTACTTTTTTCGAATTTCATCTTTTCTCGCGGTGCAATAAAGTGTACGCATTTAACCTCGTTGCAACGCGGGATTGTCGTATTGTACTAATCGATTCTCTTGATCATATTTTTTACGGGCGATGTGGTGAGTGTATTGTAGTGTAATGTGCGGATATCATGGACAAACCGTGAGGCAAGAATAAAAGAGGAGGAAGAGGCTTGGAAAGGCATCGTATATCAATGGAAGAATCCTTGGGTAAGTCATTTATTGTTTAATTATTGTATTGTTTAATTATTATGTTTGCTATTTCGAGTATTAAATTTGTTTTGTTTAGCTTCGCCACGTATTATTTTATTTTATTTTTAATTTAAGAAACTCTCTTTCTCTCTTCCTCAATGTTTAATAAAATGACAATGAGAAAGTGGTAATATTTATGATGAATATATAATATTTATCACATATTTTAAATTGATAATCATTAGGATTATTTTATTCAAAATATTAAATCTTTATTTTTATTAAATTTTGTAAAAGTTATGCTTATAATAAAAAAATTTTTCTCGGAAATTATTTTATCTATTTAAATATCTACTTAAAAGAAATTAATGGAAAAATTCAACTTATGAAAATAATTCAAATATTAATTATTTGGGACTTTATTATAATGTAGATATATTTTTTAGATTAATACAGTTACAAGTTTGTCGCGTTGTATATTGAATTGATGAGTCAAATCATTATTCATTTTAATTTGAAATAACGAATTGATAATTATAAAAATTGTAGCATGTATGTATATCCTTCTTTATTAAGTATAAATTGAACATGTTATAAAGTTATTAAGACAACAGTTATGACAAAATGTCTTGAGAATTTAAAAATAAATTAAATTTAAATCTAATAAGAAAAATATATTTCTTTATTATATATACATATTTTATTCGTAATAAAAATAATCTTTTTTACAATTTAAAATAAATAGTAATTTTCATAATAACGTAAATTTCAAACAAGAAAGAGAGAGAGGGAGAATGCTTATATTAAATTATTAGAAATATGTTTCACTATATATTTCACAAAACGAAAGTTAAACTTCCATTAGTTTAGTCTGTTGTGCAATTTTATATCGAATTCAAGTTTTTGTCTTGCTAATAAATGATATTGAAGCTATTTGCGGAAGCAACGCTATGGATGATAAACTATGAGTACGCGCATCGGATTGAGTTTAATTATCGTGCTGCGGGATTAAACGAAACAAATGTAATTTGCATAAATAACGAATCTGTCAAAATCCATTGCGATCGATTGATATATAATCAGCGCGCGAATGGCTCGTGGTCCAATCGGTTTTCGTCTCGTGGAATGAGTTACGATTCCAGAATTCATGTGAAAGTTATGCTCACAGCATATAAAGCTTTTTCTCGATATTATACGCGCTCTCATCTCGCATGGCTTGATCTGTAAAAACGAACCTGTCGGTTAAGCGGTTCTTGTCTTGTCACTCAGCTGTAAATGCCCCATAGCAAGCGAATGTCAATTTGATGACGATAATTTGATTTGATTGCTTATTATATTATAAGATCCTTTAGAAATGATTTGATTAACGTACCAGCGGATAAATTTGAACACTGTAAAGTGCAGCTATTTGAACTTACATTGATTAACATCATTATTGTGCAAGAAATAATATTCCTGATCGTTAATCGTGGCTATAAAGTAGCTTCAGCTATATAGCATTGTTCACACGCGAGCTAATTATACGATACTCTCCTCTCTCTTTTGGTTTTTTATTTAACAAAAACGTGTATACAATCCGATGCCAGATCGAACATCATTATTGCGTAAGAGACGATATCTCCGATCGACGATGGATATCTATTTGATTTGAGCCGCAAAATCGCTCTCGCTCTCTCGGTCCAGCTTATAGTTCACATTTTTTTTTATACAATACTATTCTATACAACGAAATACAACACCATGTAATTTCACGAATACCATCATCGCGCGGCACATGCATTCGGCGCTGGTGTCACGAAGTATCTATCTCGTTGGCGCCAAGCAGCGTCGTTCTCGCGCAACCCGACATATATCACTCCCAGTTTCCACGGTCCACAAGCCGATCCCCGCAGGAAGAATGAACGAGAAACGAAACGGCCGATAAACAACGGCGCGTTATATCCCCGCCGTCGAGGTTATCTGTCTGCACTTTGCCGAGAAACTCGCGGATTTCTTCTCGCCAAGCGCGTATTTACAATCAAGTCGCGCGGTGCCGAAGTGAAAGTTCAATCGTACCGCGAGTGTGCTATTCTTTTTTCCGATTGTCTTGTCACACGCGAAGCGCGGAGAGAGGGAGGAGGAAGGAGCGAACGAACGAATGCTGAAATACAGCGCTTCGTTGATCCCGAACGATCTCCGTGAGACGAATTCTCACGCTTCGCATTCGATATGCATACGTTGAACGACTCTCCGTTCACCGATTTAAAAACACCCGGTTGCCGCTTCACGTCAGGGCGGTGTAAATTAATGCCCGCGGCCGACGATGTGTGTGTGTGTGTGTGTGTGTGTGTGTGTGTGTATGTGTGTTTTGTGTGTGTGTGTGTAAAGGATCCTCTTCCCTCCTTCTCTCTCTTTCTAACCACATGTACACAAAGCGCTCACGTATCACACACACACACACACACACACACACACACACACACACACACACACACACACACACACACACACACATATAATAGAATTCCCGCTGCCCCATTCTCCATGAAACTTTTCGCGCTGCTCGCCCACTTGCTTTACTTTCACGAAACGAGTTTTGCTACCGAATGCATCGCTTCTCCCGCGTGGGCGTCTCGCAAGAAGCGACAGCGTTACGTTAGAAATGTTGCGATCCAAAATATCGAACTGAGCTGATGCAAATAGCTCGAGGCTTGCATTGTAATTTTAATGAAAATTGCATAGAGGTGCCCACGATAGAGACATTTCAAACTTTAATGAGAATGCTCTTTTTGCATGTGTGCTATTTAAATGTGAAATGTTAAGCGCGAAAGTCACGATAATTCCCCCAAGGACGTTCAGTAATGCTTCATCGTCATTACGGGCCGGTTAATGCTCTTTAAAACGCGTATTCGCTCTGCTTTTCAGTAACGTTAACCAAGTTCGAAAGTAGTTAAGAAGATTCTAACGAGATACCGGTCGTTATGCGAGCCCGCGGTTTCAACGCGTACGCAACTCTCGCCGCGTTTCGTTAACGATCTCCATTCCGCGACAACGTCCAGGTGGAAGCAGTGAAATGAGGTTTTGCTACAGTCGACGGACTTACGTTGTGCTCACGTGCTTTCCCGCGTAAAGTATGCGCTCAGCTAATGGCTCCGCGGAGAACAGATATTGCATGGAGACGCTCGGACCCCGCGGTAAGGTGCCACGGCAGGCAATTAATTCCTCCGGTTAGACTTCCGTATCGGAAAGAGATAAACGCCAGCCGCTCTCGGATAAAAGACCTTAGGATCATATATTACCATGAAGTTTTGTGAAATCCTTTCCCAACTGCTTGCGCGCTATGCAAGAGTTGTAATTTTGAACAAGTCTCCGCTGATCTTTCTTGACTTTCCTTGACTTTGATAAGATAAAACAAAATATTCGAAAAAGCATAATAAGAAATAAAATTTTGTATTAAAAAAGAATATTATTTCATTTTTAGAATTATATAATTTATATGTCGTATCATTGTTTCAATTTTAAAGTAAATAATATAATAAAGGCTTTTTTTCTAGACTATTTAAGCATTCTTCTCTGAAAAAAGTAATTTACATTTATGTAGACTCTTGTTTCTAGTTCGCGTATTTGCAGAGAAATGTATTCGTACGGTAGCTTAAAGCAGCCATTTTTCTCGATCAAAAAATGTGCGATCCACATCATGTTTCTGCATTAAAATCGTATTAAAATCCACGGGCTCATTTTCGCGGTCATTTATGTGTTACTTCTGCAACAAAGTTGCAACGCACATGGTTAAATCGTATCGTATTGCCACGCCGTATTTGAATACTCTCGCGTGCAACCGCGCCTATTTATAGTCGCGCTTCTCAAAAAAACTGTAGCTGTACCTTTACCCAGATACATTATCCGCCGAGGTACGTGTACCTGTACCTAGTCTGAAAACGCGCCTTTACACGTCATCGGTTAGGATGGTCCGGTTGCAGAACGAGCGGACTGGCGCCAAGTGGATGTCACCACCACGCATTTGGCCTCACAAGGATACGGCACACACGCGCGCAACGAGCGTATTCCGTGTGCTCGGGCCGGATGCCTTAGATTCCACGCGGCTAATTAACTTTGCGTTATGGTGAATCTCTCCGAACTGAATTTAGCCTCGCTGCGCAATCGCGGGCGACAATTATCGGGTTTTCCTAGACCGACGCGGTGGCACGGAAAAAAAATGTGCGCGGGCTCCTCAGAAGTCGCGACAGTGGCGACGGCCGTAATTGCTGCGCTCGCGTAACGTCTTACTCTCCGTGTCGATCTGAATTACTAATCGTCTCGCTCGCCGAACGAACGAGCGAGCGAACGAACGAGCGGACGAACGAGTGGACGCGCGAGCGAGTCGGCGACGCGGTCGAATCACGCGGGACTCGCTTTTAAGGAGATACGTGTTAGAGGCTCGATGACGGGGCGACAGGCGAAATGGATGGCGCGTAATTGCGTGCCGCGATAGCAGAAGAAAGTAAATTTACGGACGGCCCGGCCGTAAATTGCTCGCCGGCGAATTGTGCGGATGGATGCTCGTATGTGAGAGGTGTCTGCGCGTCAGCGAGGCGATTTAAATGGTTGTAAGGTAATTACTGATTAACGGAGGAAGATTTCTCACTTTAGATCGCTCCAATAATTCCGAATAGAGGGGTAACGCTGACGGGACTCGGTCTATTTCTAGTTGTTTGTCACCCAATTAAATAAGTAAATCAATTCTGACTTACACTACCATTAACAACATACACTTATTAACAGTAATTGACAAGAAAGTCTTCATCCAGATAGATCATTATCGATGTATTCCATTTTCAAATATCATGTAGAGGAAAAGATGTAGACTAGAAAATCTAAACGACGATATATTACGCTATTTTGAAATTTTCATACGGAAAGTTAAAAGAATTAGAAAATGGATGCGGAAATTTTAATTCGCGATAAGAACAATTTCAATTGAGACACGTTCCTTCATCATTTCATTGCGCGATGTCAAGATGTTGATTAAGATATCAATCTCAGAGATGCGCAAAATAGATTTAATAATTTATCTCGCTCAGAAATTAGCATCTGGTAATGGATCTCGAGTAGGTAAGAGTAGTCAACCGTAGGTTGGCTATTCGAATATATCTAACTCCGATCCGAAACCTCGTCCTTCCGCGAGGTACACGCACGATCGCGACTTCGACAGCGTGCAGAAGGCTCTTAATGGGAGTCAAGGTGAATACACACCGCTTGGCATTCACCTACGAGAAATGTTCGTGTTTTGCACGCGCGGAAAATGAATCATACGCTCTCCTCGCGCACGCGATCTCTTGATCGATTTGCACGACAGATGAAAAAAAGCCAATCGCGGATTTGACGATCCTTAACAGTATGTACGGGAACGTCGAACGTCCGTTAAACGTGAACGAATGCTAACGACGATCGTGACTAATGTGACATCGCCGTCGCGATTAACATATTAATCGTACGATAACGGCCGTGTGGGTGCCTCGTGTGGCTTCTCGCACCATCTCGCATCCTGAACTCTCTCGAGTAACGAGCGAAAAAATGCCATCCGCGCGAGATACGCGCGTAAATCATGGCGACAAACGATTCTTATTTATTATGAGATGGGCGGATAAGAAGATATGTGTCAAGTGCTTTATTACTCGTTGGATTTACGAAGGTTATCATTAATGCGCGATCAGAGCGTTAATGCGAAATTACGTGAAGAGTGGGATCGTCATTTGATTTTGCGTATACTACGAGTCGAAAAGCTTGACATTATTGGACGCGAAAAGAATATTTAATATCTCTTTTCCTAATTAAACGCTTAAAAAAATATTGCTGAATTTTTGATTTTGTAAATCTAGAAAATCTATCGAATTTATAATAAAAGAACTTGAAGAATTGGGAAAAATACGCAATGAAATAAACTTACAATTAAGTTTTATAAAAAAATGTATCAAACTTAATTCGTAACGTATGTGATATTAATAAATTTGTGTAATCATATGCATGCTGTAAGCAATGTCGAAAGATAATAGGCGAAGCCTCGTTTCAGCTGAAACCTTTATAGTAGCCCTAGGATCATAGTAATTAATATTAATTATTAGAGCGTATTTTAATGTTAATTAATTCCGAAGCCGTTTAATTGCGCCCAGGGCAGATTTCTCGGTACACATCGTCGATATCGTTGATACCGCACTCATAAAACGGCAATTAATAACGTGAAATGTTTGCACCCGATCCGTCGCGGTAATATACGCTCGTTCGTCCGCTTCATAAACCGATTGATCGCTTCTCCCTTACGGTACGCGCTCGTATCGTCACGAGCAAATTACAGCCGACGTAAGAAAAATCATCGGCACTTTCTCGTCGCGGTGACATACGCGATAAATGATGCACAAGTGCGCCAAGAGAGTGGGGCCGAGCTTACACCTGTCCGTACTCGTCGTCGAGTACAATAATACGGGATTCTGATCCGACGATCACGAGCGAGTATCTTCTTCCCGCGCACTCTTTCCTGCGGAGCCGACTTGTTCTACCACCGGGAACATAATGCCACGCGAAGCAGGTACTCATAACGCCCGACCAACTTGAGATATAGCCCGGGTAGTGTTTCAATCGCCGCGCCACGACCGTCGACAATGATACGTGCACGTATGCAAAACGTATTACAATATTGGATACCGAGGCTATGCATCACGATAGTCGAAATAAATCATCCGGCAACAAGCACAAGATGTGGCTAGGGGAGTCTTAAATAATTTAGTAATTTTTCGACGCTACGACCCTAAGGTCACGGCGAGCATCGCGTAAATCCCTTTGGCTCGTAAGACTCCTCTCCTTCCTCTTTCCCGTATCGAGCGCTGGAAACCGAGGGAAATCGCGTGTTTGCTCAAAAAAGCGCGTATCCCACGTGCTTGTGTCCGCGGTAATAAAGAGTCCTGCTTCGCGTATCGCCGGAATGCTTTCGCAAATCGAGCAACAAAACACGTCGCGCACTGCGGCGGATGTTATGTAAGCGTTTCAGCATGCAAAAATGAAACCCGTTCCTTTCCCCGGTTTACTTCCTTGCTCGAGGTTCACGAGTAACGAGAAAAAATTCTGATCTTCTTTTCGGCAAAGAAATTTCAGTTTACGGTGTGTTTCAGCTTTTTCGTTCATAAAAAAAAAAGTTCATACTAAAGTTAGAGATACATAAGTCTTCACTTGCAAACGTACAGACTGCTGTCTACTTCACCAAATCAATATTTACTTTTCTTTTCCATCGTATCTATTAATGCTAATTTAATGGTAAGGCTACTGTTAGAGAAAGAGAGACGATATTTTAGAAAAAAATATTATATGTAGAAATATGGAAGAAACGGCAATAATATATGAAATTAGAAGTAAAATATTTATTTAACATTTTAACAATGTCGAAATTAAATTCCGATGATAATGTAATTATTACAGGCGAGAATTCAACTAACCACACGGTCGTAACTTGAATAATTCTCTCACTGAAAACCTTACAATTCGCATAAGATTGCATGTTGCATGAGATTGCGCCAACATAGCACGAACAATATTGTGTCTAAAAGACGTCACAATGCCACTTGATCCCTCGACCACCGCTCACGTGTATTCATGCGTGTATATATGCGTTCTGTACTCTCTCCTGCTCTTTCCTTTCTCTCTGTATACGTGTATGTATGTGTTGCTCTCTTTCTTCTCCCTGGTTATAATGGCCAAACACATAATAAAGAGGGCAAAACGCGATATGTAGGGCGGCTAACAATGGAGCACACCTGAGCACGGGCCGGTGCGTTTGAGGTGGCTTTGGGGAGGTAGAAGATACCGCATGGTGCACCGGTATGAAATGTGAGGGGGGGGGGGGGAGAGGGAGGAAGACAGAAAAAAAACGTGGGGGAACACGGAGAAAGGTGCAAGGGGAATGGAACAATGCTTTCAGCCTCTTCTGCTTCTTCTTCTTCGTTTTCTTCTTCTTCTTCTTCTTTCTTTCTTCTCTTTAACTCCGGCTGATGTTGCTCGCGTCCCTTCTTCGATCCCCTCTCGTCGGCGAACCCAGGTGCCAGCGCGACGCCCTCCTATTTGTTCGCGAAACGCCGAACACGACCGGTCATTTTGTACGTCGTCGTAACGCAGCACGGCATTGTCCAACTTACGCCTTCGCGTGCGCGTGAATTGTCTCATTCGCATTCGCGTGTTATTCCTGTAGAAAATCAGTCCATAATTCCAGCTTCAAAGATTTTCTTCCATAGAACTTTTCCGGATAATTATTTACTATGATAGTAATGAGTATTATCTGAAAATAGATAACAAGAGCTATTGACAGAATCATTTTAAGAGATTTTGTCCGCACGTTATTTACAAGGCATAATTATAAAAGACCTAAATAAAAAATTTATAAAACTAATTTTGTCGATTGGCTCGTACATTTTTATCTTAGGAATAACTGTCTGATATTGCCTGTGAAGGTATAGTATATTTAACTATGTGATTCTTTAAATGTACTTGGCGTTATGTCTACAATTCTGCTTGACGCCGTTAATAACTTCCCTTTGATCAATTACTTCTCAAGTACTTTCGACATTAATGTTTTCCCACCGCTGCGAGGGATCATTAACCATTGCAGGCTCGCTGCTTCCGACATTAAAACTTAAAACGGCGGTGATATAATTATGAGCAGCGGCTGAGATTTGCTCTCGCCATGAATTCTTGTGAGTCGCCACTAATATCGAGCTATAAAATAAATCAGTAGTTGCTCTCATCGGTTTTCTTACTTTGTATGTATAATAAATAAACAATATTGCAGATGGTAATAAGGCATGATATTTTAATTGATTGAAATCATAGATTTTTTTTAATAAACATTCTGGCATTTACGAAGCATATTTAAACATTTATATCGTAATAAACATTTTGTTTTCATGATTATGGGAAAAAAATTAAGAGAGATATATAAGATTCCTTTTACATAAAGAATTAAATATCTAAATTGGTTTACGATGGAATATCAACATACATATGTATGTATTCTGCAACGTTATAATATTGACATCGGTGGCATTATACTTAATTCCGTAAATTATATTCATTAAAGTCGCAATGAATGACAGTTATCTACAACGGAATGTTACAGAAGAAACTTCACACATACTCGAAGAACGTGCGCGTAGAATTCTTTAGCAAATCGTCTAAACATAATCTGAAATGTACATAGCAAAGAAGCTTTCACGCGGCTTCGGATCATTGCTCGATTAATAGTCACCTTTGTTAAAAATAAACCGTTGATAAATCCGAGAGTATTGACTTTCCCATAAAATCTCATAAAAGATTTCTATCATTATTAATTCAATAGAATTGAAAGATGGATATAGCTTTCTGATTGATAGAAAAAAAAAGAAATAGATAGATGGATAGATAGATAGATAGATAGACAGGTAAATATATAAATAAATAGAGAAAGGAAAAAAGAAAGAGGAAGCTTAATTTTTAAAATTAAATTAAGATAATATAGTTATCAATTATTTTCTTTAAAATAAATTTTTATATGTTGAAATGTTTCTGGAAAGTATTGTCAAGTATTGCTTATAATTATCTTTGCGCACTCCAAGAATTATGACAATAATTAAGAAGAAGAAGATAATTAAACATCTCTCTCCAGTTCTTGAGTGCCACTCTTTCTCCATCTCGCATGTTGTCTTCTTCTTGTGGGCGGGATTCTGTAATTATTTCCTGTCTGTCCATTCGTGCTATGTGACTTTTATTTAAAGCGATATAGCCATGACAGAAACAAAACGCATTTTCTTTTGAACTATTACAATTATTATTTATTCATGTTTCCGCGTGAGTCGAAATAAACGCGCGTATTATGTCTAGTTATATTTTCATCGACGGAAGCTGTTATGTCATGTGCTTGAGGATATTTCTGAACACAATATAAGTTGAAATAAATCACACACACGTACGATTTACAAGTCGGAGGTCGTGCATTAACCGTGCTTATACTTGCAGTGAGTGTCGGACCGTGTAACGGTGCTACTTAAAAGGCTTTTCAATTAAAGTGTCGGTTACATTAATCCTTTCCTTATATCATATCTAATTGAATAGAATTTGCATTTATTTTAATTTGCAATCAGTATAACTACCGAGAGGTTATCGTGAAATGCAGCCTCGATCAAATGCACGACGCGGATCTCGAACAATAACGCCGTGATGCGTACGCCTGATGATAGTACCGGTCGTAGCTGATAGTGAAAATCGGAGCAACCTGATCCGAGGGACCAAGGGCTCGCTGCATAATGGAGGCTGCCCTTAACAATCGCGTAAAAAGACGCTGGGCCGTTTTAGATTGAGGAATATTGGGGCATTGTGAGGCCGCACGGTCGACATACATACGCGGCCGCTTACGCGTGTGCGTAGGTTACGTGCGTTGACAATGGAAAGCCCAGTGGGTGCGTTAATCCGACATGTGTGATGTTGGACTGTGGGAATATTTCGTGGAGAGAGAGAAAGAGCAGGAGAGAGAGAATCGCGACGGCGGCGCGGGGAGGAGGGGTAGGCGGTCTTGGCTCTATTGTTGCATCTCGGCGATACTATCTGCCGTACACGCGATGCCTCTGTCGGCTCGCCGACAGTGTTGACTCGCGTTTAAAGCCTCGTACACTCGTGTGCACGTTCCTCTCTTTCTTCCCTGCGCGGGGCTCGGCCGGCAGTAATTGCCGCGAACGACGTACGGGCCGACGAGGAGCCAAGCCGGCGATCCCCGCGGACAGGTCTCTCTCTCCATTTATCGAAGCTGCACGGCGCACCTTCATCCGGAACCGATGAACTCATTGTCTACCATAACTCGTGATTCCACTGATGGCTAATAACGGAAGAGATAGGCTCATCGGAAGCGTCACTCGGTTGAAAAGTGGAAGGGAGGTCATGGCGAGCGCGAAGACAATCGGAAGATGAGCGAAGTCGTGAGTCATTCTGCTTGCTTTTCTCATTGACGGATATTATCGGGATTGCGTTATCTACTGGCGATCTTTTTGCGGCATATTCAGCTATACCTCCAGGGAATTGCGATAAGAGTAATGAAAGAAATACTTGCAGCTAAATTTTTCTTTTAAAAATAAAAAGAGATGATTAAAAAATAGTTTAAAAAGAACGTCAAAAACAAGTTAATTCGTCTTATTTCTATACATTAATTAAAATTTATATGTAAGCCTCAAATTCTGTATTTAATTTATATGAAGCAATTTCATATAATTGAAAAAAAGTTTTACTTTTATATATGATTTCGAATATTTCTATTATGTTCAAGAGACAATTATTTTTGATATATTTGCAAAACTAATTATATCAACTCTAATCTAATCTTTCCACGATAGTTTCTTTCATAAACGTGTTATAAATCCTAAATATGTCTTTTTATATAGATACATAGATAAAAAAATTATTCATTATTCTCTCTTTATGATGCTTCTTTGGTCTTGTCTTTTTCTCTCTTGTCTTTTTCTTTCTCGCACCTCCTTATCAAGGGGGTTGCAATTTCATCCTTTCGGTCGAGTGGTTTCGAAATTCCAGCTCCGACGGGCGACACCCAACGATGTCTCCGCGCCCGTTAAGAGTCCCCGTTCTAATCTCGAGAACGGATATCGAGTCGGTGTACTATGTCGCCGGTGATCGGTCAGGGAATCGCTCTCTCGGAAAAGTGGCCGGGCATTTTTGTAGTCGCTGAACGTGGGAATGATTTTGAGATGGGAGCGGTGAGAGGGGTGGGCAAAGATGGAACGAGAAGAACGGGGCACCTGGACACCTCCCCGAGCCAGTCTTAGTGATGTGCGAGCACGCGGGCAAACGCACACAAACGCATGTATGACTATCTACAAGGGCGCTCGCGATGCAATACACGTGTCGCCTAGTGTATGCACGTTCATGCAGTTTGTAACGCGTGGAACAGGTATTCCGCCATTGAAATAAGGTAACGTCGCGAATATGAAATATATCCCCTTGTACAACTTGATAATCCGTGGTTACCATAAATCCTGAGTGATTATCCGCGTGTCTATTTATAAGCCTCGTGGCGTCGCCCTCACCTTCGCGAGAGCCTCACCCTCCCTCCTCCACACATCTCCTTTCTGCCTACCTTTTCTCTTTGTTCGGGTATTCTCCCAGTATTCTCGTTCTTCTCGGCGATGCCGAGTGGGACCCCGAAAGAGCTCTCCCGTTCGTAAGTATGTACGTGTCACGGCTTTCCATGGCGCGCGTAAGATCCTTTTGGTGATACGCCCAGTAGGATTAATCAGCTTACACCGAGAACCGCACTTTTGAGAAATGAGAATGATTTGTTGCTGAAACGTTTTCGCATCTGTGATAAAACAAAATTGACGGGATAGGTGTAGATATAATACGTTGTTCTATAAAGTCGTAAAAAAGAAGATAGTCAGCAAGAAATAATATGATATCGACATTTTTTTAAATAAATATAATTTTTCTAATTTTAAGGAATGCAAAATATAAAAAAAATATAAAATAAATGTACATTATAATTAAACAAAGACAAATATAAGCCTTGGCGTGTGAAGTTACAATCCAGCATCTTACATAAAGAAAATGCAAGAAAATGTATTGAGTCAGAAGATAATAAATAATTCAGTTTGATATACGAGCTCCAATATCGCGAGATCTCGCCGCGTGCCGTCCGTATATGGATATGTGCGAGTGGGTTGTCGCATTTTGCCTCGTAGACAGATACGTGCATATCGATCATTCTGGATGCATTGACAGCTTCATTCGAGAGCATATTCCGTGGAATTACATATCCGCCCCTTACTCCCCTTTCACAACATTTGAGAATATATTAAAATATCTTTTCTTTTATAAGGGAGTAATGTCATTAGATTATTTCGTTATCGTCGTCGATCTTATTATTTGCCAATGTTTTGTTTCTATTTTGTTTCTAAAAACGCAAATGTTGAATATATATTTAAGGTGTATTGGTAATTATCATATATTCGCAATAAAATCTTTTATTAATAGAATCAAGAAATATTTGATATTATAATGAGAGAGAGAGAGAGAGAGAGAGAGAGACTCTTGTGTCACATTACGTTTGATTTTGATACTGTGCGATACAACAGAAGAATACTATCGTCAGTCATTCTCTTCATCCGTATATTATCGAGTCTTTCGCATTTAAGTAGTATTACAATATCTAACGCGCTTACCGCATTTATCTGAGAACATTTAAATCCCACAAATGGAAAAAAAGTTAGTATAAATTGCCAAGTTAATTTGATTTCTGCGTTAATTAATGTTCTGTATTGCGCGCCGAGGCATTTAAAATATTGCAACGCGAAGTTCAGTTAACGGTTAATAGCGGGAAACGAAAGGTAATCGAGTGTCGATCTATCTTAGATAGCGACGGTATTCTATGTAGAGAGTGATTTTCGGTTCGCGCGCGTTGAAGAGGTCAATGCTGAGAGAAGGCGAGGGAGTCGGGAGTGTAACGTCGTCGCCACAGGCACTGCGGCAAGCTATTAAAAACCCAAGTTATGAATGAAAGCCGGGCTGAAATAGAATGGTATGCCGAGTCCCGCCCACAGGAACAGGTACGAACACTACGACTATACACAGCCCCGGCTAAGCCCAGTGTCAAAAGATTCCCGAATAGCTACAGACGATTGCCGAGAGGTGCGCAAGTCGCCGCCTTCGTACGCAGAGAACCGGTAGTCGAATCTTCGGATAATTTAATTACTATGCACATGTCAAAATCAACTTGTTCACGTCAATATTCAACGTCGCGTGTAACTGAGACTCCATAAAAAAGAGATGGTAGAGTGTTTGCACGGGTTGCTCATTGATGTGTTAAAAATAATTCTTTTTTACGATATCTTTTCTTCTTTCGGACAAGATAGATTTAGCAGATATGTAAATAATGATATATAATGTGTGTGTGTGTGTGTGTGTGTGTGTGTGTGTGTGTGTGTGTGTGTGTATGTGTGTGTGCGCGTGTTTGCGCCGCGTATAAATACATGCGATTATTAGTTGTATTATAAATTTTATCGACGAAACGTATAAAATAGTGAGCATTACGATGGCCCGATAGATAATTTATGGAAATCGCGAGTTCGATCGATCGAAGTTGCGACGCTAAGGGTTTCTGGAAGGGACACGATGTCTGACTATCTGTCACATTCTTGATGTCAGCAGTCGGTATCCTGAGGGCCGGTACTCTCGAGCGTCCTGACGATTCAATTAGGATTCAGGCACGCAGCGAAGATCCGGATCTCTCCTCTCACGTCTTTTTCCCCTTGTCCCCTTTCTTTCGTGGTATAATCGATCGCCGATTTCACGAGAGATCCGACCGTACGCTCGCGTGGCCGTTGATATATGAAGTTTAGGAACCAGATGCACACAAGCGGCCTGCGCCTGCGAGGTATCAACGGATCTACGTCCAAAATGCGGTCCGAGCGACAACATAATAATAAGCGCATCGAGAAAAAGTGATCGCTCACTATCGTCAGTCATTAATTTCAATGTAATCCAATTACGTTTTATGCGCTTGGTTTTTTCGATAATATAATTCACTATCGGTCTCGGTGGCTTAGGAGCCATCAATGTGAATTTTTCTTTTCTCAAGATTTATATACCGTTCGCGGCCGAACGTAAATAAATTTGTCGCGACGGGGATAGAAATATGGAATTTAATCGCTTGTCGTCAATTATTTCAAGGCGTTATATTTCACGCGCGAACAATGTCCACGTCGGGACCGTTACGTTTAATCAATCGCGAGGAGAGAACCCAGTCGTTACACGTCGAGCGCACACAGACGAGTCGACGGCGAGACTAAGGAAGTGGGACCGAGGCATCGGACCAAGGGCTGAAAGCCTCGATGAAGCCATCGCTGAGAAGCGTCGCGGGGACAATGGAGCAATCAATAGGGTAATGTGAGGACACTTTATCGAATTATCGATGCGGTCGACACTGGCGTACCTACGGTCAATGGACACGGGTACCCTGCTTTTCGAACGAACCCTTACGCCTCGCCGTCTCCACCTCCTTTCTCTCTCTCTCTCTCTCTCTCTCTCTCTCTCTCTCTCTCTCTCTCTCTCTCTCTCTCTCTCTCTCTCTCTCTCTCTCTCTCTCTCTCTCTCTCTCTCTCTCTCTCTCTCTCTCTCTCTCTCTCTCTATCTATCTCTCTCTATCTCTATCCGTCTCTCTTCTCCTCAGGTCAATCTCTCTGCCTTCCTCCCTCTGATCACCCCGTGGTCCTCTCTTTGCTGCTTTCAATCTGTCTATCCGCATCTCTTTCTCGCTGATTCCCGTCAATGTTCGGCGACTGATAGAGCCGGAGCATCCGCGCTGTAACAAGCTCAGTCGCCCTTGACACTTTGGGCCGTTAATGTCCGAGAAGCACGCGATAAATCCGGCCCCAAACGAAAGGCGTATTTCCATTTTACCGCAGTGCTATCCCGGGAGTGTCCTTCGGTGCAGGAACGAGTGCCTCCGCGGCGTTTGTCATCTCTCACACACGTTAAAGATACTGGTTTGTACACTCGTCCCATTTCTGCGCAATGTCCCATCGCTTGCGACTCCTGCAATTGTGTCAAACCTAAAATTTTATATTTTTTTCCTTTCTCTGCTTCTTTCTCTCTTTCTTTGTGAAATTAATTAATCTAGTTAAATAATATAAAAAGTGATTGACCAATCGATCAATTTATCCAAGAATCCTCTATTCTACGAGGTTTACTATTTCTACATTTTAATGCATTTATGCGCACATAGTAATCTTTCTAATCCCCGATACATAAATCTGTCCGTCCAATTGACGGGGATGCCGCGACGTAGAAGACACGCAGATGACAACGCGCGGCTGGAAAATCCGGTCGTGAGTGGGTTTCGCACCCGAGCGGTGGACGTTCAACAGGGACGACAGTGGGCCGATATTTTTACGTGGACTCGATCACATATTTCACACCTGTCACTTTGACTGGGATTTTTCCTCCGCATCTTTACATTGAATACCATCGTGGCAGGCACACGCGCGCGCGCGTGTATACGCATGTATATGTATGCGCTTGTAATTACCGCGGCCAGTCTTCTCGGTGCCCTTATCTTCTTCGTTCGGTCTTCCAGCATCGCCAGAGTCGCGTCGCGTCGCCGCGCGCAATGTCGTGTCGGTCCCGTGAAGCACGCCCGATTGACCGCGCGTGAGAACACGATATCGCACGAATGAGTTATGATCCCTATTCGAGGATTTGCATACCGATTCATTATGCGCCGGTGGAACTCAAAATTGGAACGCAACATGGCGCAACAGATCGCGCGCTGCATGGAACGTCGAAGGAGGGCGGCAGCAGGAACGATAAATCAAAGGCCTCCTGCCCCGCGTGTTCCTTCCTGCCCTCGCCTTCTCCTCCCCTCCCCCTTTTCGCGAGGTGCATGCAAATCGCACTCACCTTAATGGCGAACGATGCAACGGTCCAGGGAAAGAAAGAAGCATCGTCCGAGAAACTTTCCGCTACTTTCCGTACGTTTTATCTGTACGCTTTGAATGCGCGAACCCGTACGAATCGCTCGGCGAAGGCCGTGCGCACAGATGTACTAAATTGCGTACAAACAAATCACTTTAGTACGATCGACGTGCGCAAACACAGTTGTGTAATGCTTCGGCGTTGGGTAATTCGATTTATGTAACGGTAGTGCTATTGTCGACGTACGTTGTTCTACGACTTGGACTTGTCGAGGAATGTTTGATGATTAACAGAGTATTATTGTTCTCATCTTTTTTTTTTGTTTTACATATTTTAAAGCGTATACTATAATATACGTTCTCAGGATCATCATACAAATTAAGATTAGTGAGATAAAACTTTTAATTACCATTATAGCTTCTCAACAATGACTTTATCTATTTCCTCTTTATCTTTTAAAATATTCTTCATCAAGTAGTTGGGAAAAAGGAATAAAATACAACAAGAGCAATAGCGAGGAGAAGAGAAGTGGCTCCGAAAGACGGATGAACGGATTGTCTGAGATAAGAGGAGATGACAGGTGAGGTACGTAGGCGGAGGCGGGACAGATAGGCCGATCTGGATATACATGATGCTACCCACGTTGATATTCTTACAGCTATATCATCTCCTCTTTCTCCTCCTTTCTTTCCTTTCCCCTAATTCTTCAATATTAGTACGATCGTGTTATTCATTAAAATATAAAATATATATTTTTTTTTCTTTAAATTTGTTACAATCTGTTTATAATCGCTATTTAAATATTAAATATCCAAATTTATTTATAATTTTATTTAACAGTACAGTATATAAACATTTATGATCTGGAGTTTTTTTTTCATATTTTTCGTACGAATAATAATGTAATAATCGAAATTACAATTGAATAGCAGCATGTCATTCGTTCTATCATTCGCTTGTACGACAGCGTAGCGTATAGCAGATACGAAGGCTCATTTGCTCTACAGAAAACGAAGACCGGGTCAATGAGCATATGTATCATCCGTGAACAATCCGTCATCCTGGCCTAAACGACTTTCATCCCCGAAGAAGGTAGCAACAGGCCGAGCAGGCAATAGAGGCAGGGGCCAGGGAGACGATTGCTCGCGCGACTGCGTTAAAGCGTGCGTATCCGCTGCTTAAACACAGCAACGGCAGCAGCGTCGGCAGCAGCATCAGAAGTAGCAGAAGCAGCAACGGACACCCCTCCATGACTGCAGGCTGTTTCTCCTTTCGTCTCTTCTCTCGCGCTAGTCGCTCTCTTCTCATACCTCCTCCTCGCCAGTGGTTAGTCCCGGCTCCCTCTTTTCTCCACGTTCTCTCTCCCTCCCGGCCGGCGGTCCCTCATCTCTTTCACTCTACCCCATCCCCCCTGATCTCTCACCGTCACTGTCTCGCCTCCTCTGCCGAGTCTCTTTAGTTTTGTGCGCTACCTGCCTGCCTTGTGGCTCGCTCGTATCGTATCGTATGTAAGTGAAGCGAGGTGCCTTGGCGCGCTCGCGCGGGACGAGGCGAGGCTGGGGCCCCAGGACGACGGGTTACCTGTGTGTGGCACGGCATGGCGTTGTCTCCTCGCGTGTAGGCACACAGCCTTCTCACACGCGTGCTCACGCACGCACGCATACCGTGCGCGCGCGATGCGGTGCGATGTAACGGGGTACGCGAGAGCACTCGCGTGCGAGGGAGACAGTACGCCGAAGTGTATGTGCAGGGGGGCCCGTACACCAGGCCAGCATCCGATGCATACAGGTGCGTAAATGCGCGAGAATGCTCTCCCGATTCCGTTCTTGTGATCGCGAGGCTGCGGCGCGAGAGCGTTGGTACATTGTGCACGCACACTTGTCCGCGGGAGAAAGAGATGACAAATGAAAAGAGAGAACGAGAGAGAGCTTCGCGTATCCACACACACACACACACGCGTGCGCGCGCGCGCGCGCGCGCGCGCGTGTGTGTGTGTGTGTGTGTGTGTGTGTGTGTGATGTTGCTTGTGTACGCGGCCGGTGCACAAGAGCGTGGGCTCCCCTCCTTCTGGAGCCACACTCCACCTCCTCCTACCTCTCGGTCTCTACCTCCTTCTTCTACCTGCCGGCCCAGCCGACACACATGTGTATGTGTACCTTGGTCTTCAGTGTAAGATCTGAACCAGCGGAGAACGCACGCTATTGTTATATCATTATCATTGTCATCGTCCGTGGCCGTTCGTTCGCGCCCGTTCCCGCCGCTTGGTGTGTCGTGAACATTTCGCGTCGGCGCTCGTGTGCTACCGTGTGAGGGTGGCCAAGACGAAAATCATCCCGATCTAGCTCGGTCGGTCGATCACGCGTGCATGTATCAGTGCCGGGTGTAAACGAGAGAAATTCGTTCGGGCGTACACGAAACCGCGTGAACGAGACGAGAGAACTGCCGCGTTTCGTTGCGGCCGGTACACGGATATCCCGCGGGGTCGAACGGCGATGGGGTGCGTGTTGGTACCGCGCCCTCTGACAGTAAGGCGCCCACGGGACAGTACGATATGAACACGTGGGAAATCGCATCCGTCAATCGTCATTACCGTCACTGCCTTCGCTATCAACAATAATTACGTAATCTCGCTGGAATCATCGAAGATTCGTAAACAGATTTTACTTCGCGTTCAAGAGATTTATAAATCTGTCAAGAAAGTGTCAGGCAAGATCGCTAGATCGAACGCTCATCGTATTTATAGAGTTCGCACGATGATCACAGTCTAAAATATCTGTCGTTAGTCAACGTGAGGTTTACGGATCGGAGTTGCGGAGTGGTTTTTAATCGACAGCGATCGTGTATAATCGATCAAGAAGAAGTAGATCAGAATTAAGAGGATCCGATGACAGGGAGGAAGCGGACGAGGTTCCGAATCTCGACGGATGAGAAGGGCAAGATAGGTTGGAAGGAGACTATGAGTGACGCCTAATTAAAGCGATTAGACTTTGTGGTTAATTGTTCTGGAACGTCAAACTCTTACATGATCCCACGTCGGTGCTGTCGCCGTGCTTGTTGTCACATCCCTTGGAAGGACTGAAAGGGCAAATGAGCCATGATCGGACCGATGAGCGTCGAATCATTGACATATCTCATACAAATCTGAGAAAATTATTTTAGCATAGACAGAACATTGCCCAGCTATCCAAAATTTTAGTGCTATCTCTCTGTGTTGTGATACCAATGGCTTTTTGACAGTCGCCAAGGGCTATTTATCTCAATGAAAAACATATTACTAGCCTTCTTCATCTTTCCTTATTTTCTTTCTCTGTAGCAATCCTACCTTGATTCCCCTTGATCCGCCCTTCTATCCTAATTCTCTTTTTTGTCTCCTTTCTCTTACATCAGTGATTGAATCAATCATTTGCAAGCCATTTCTTAATTTTGCTGTAGTTTCAATGATACAAAGCGAAGAGCCGACTCGATATATCGCGTGATCACGTTGATTGCTCAATTAGTTTTTAAACGTGAATATATATATATATATATATATATATATATATATATATATAGTGTACCGTGAAAAATCCACCCGATTTATTCGGCTTTTTTGTGACCGCGCGTGTTAGTGCGAGGTATCTCTTTCTGATCGTTAAGCAGAAACGTGAACCATACAGTGTGGGTGAAATACCTTGACGACAGTGCAGGAACTCGAATCTCGTGACAGGTGCCATCGGAAAGGAACAGCTGTTGCGAATTAGTGCGTTTTATTAGGAATCGATTATGCGGACGGGTATTCGTAATGACGAGTAATTCGCACGACAGACATTTCGCTTATGCGGAAGCAACCAGTTGAAAGTGACGGTAAGTTATACAGGTTTTGCCACCTCGCATCATGCTCATAACGTAAAGAATTTTCACAAGAATGTTATTAATTTTTATTGAAGAGTCATTTATTTTTTCCCAAGTTCCAAGCATCTCTCTCAGAAAAGTTTTCTCTTCTCATGCTCGCGATCCTTTCGTTACGATCACATCCCGCATAAATTCGCACAAATCGCAATATATTGCGACCTGTCTTTTCGAAAGAAATCATTACGCAATGTTGTATTGCGAATGTTAATATTCCATGTCACGTTCGGTCATTTTGCTTCGTAGAAGATAGAAAAATATCACCGCGCATCGGAGAAAATTAATCTTTCGTAGACGTTAATAGGAATCATTATGTCAGGAATATCTCGATTCGCATTCGCGAAGGGTTAAGAGGTCGGTTTAAAAAAAATGTCAATTAGACGCGAGAACGATTCGTGACATTCGCGAAACCGGTAGACGCCGCGCATGCGGCGTTGATCTCGCGCGTCTCACGGCTTCTCGCGCAGTCGTGAGCGTGGCTTCTCGAGGCGATGCGAATACGCGGGCAAATGGAACGATAAATCCTTCGATTGTCGAACGTCGATAATCGTCCGGAGACGCGCACCACCGTAGACACCGGCAAGAAGGAGGCAAACAGTCCAACTCGGCTCGGTTATCACGCGCACATGATCACGACAACAGCGGCCCGGTTGATTCTCTCGTCGCCGATTGCAAGTGGCAAAAATTGCTCTCTCACCACGCCGCTCGGTCACGTTTGCAATGTAACGTTCCCCGCGCGGCGGATGTGATGGTGATCGGCAATCCGCCGGATCTTTCGGCGGCTTCGCCGATTCGTCGAAGCTCGCGTGTTAACGGAGCAATCGGTTAGGCATACGCGCTCGCGGAATGTCGCGCAAAACGCACTCGTCCATCCCTTCCAGGGAAGGGACTCGTTTCTCGTTTTGGTAGGCGATCCATAGTGGTACCCGTTCCGATACGCTGTCTATTTTAATTAAACGCGCAAGAAAATTGAAACGGCCGCTATTGCCGCGTACAATCGTCAATAAGATTGCAGTTACAAGTGCGGCGACACGCTTCGCGTATAGGATTCTATTGCGCGATACGTTCAACTTTCTCGGATTGTACATTTATTTTTCTCCTATTTGCGATAACTTAAACCCAGTCGTTGATTAATCGAAGAAAGAAACGCCTATTGCGCCAATATCCTTAGAAATTTGCCTCTATCATGTAGATACAGGTTTTTAGGTTTTTATTATGACTTGTCACGTCCAATCACCAATCACCACAGTTTTCTTTGTAATTTTATTAGCTTGCCTTTTATCATGACTACATTGCGCAAAAAGTTCTATCTTTTCGCGACCGGACACGTCCGCTAACGATCTGAAAGTACAAGACAATGAAATGTTTAGATCGAGCAAACGGTTGGCTTGGAATTATAAGATTTTACTGATTGTTGCAATGAAGCTCTGTGTGAGAAAGCGTATATATCTTCTTGCCGCGTGATTACATTTTACGATCCTAACGCAATAAATTATTAATCAAACTACTTAATTATATGTTTCTAATGCAACTAGGATTTCCTCGGGACCTAACGGTTACTGGAAGTCATCTATAGCCCGTGTGTTATTATCCTTCATTATGGATATACGGATACCCTAGGTGCACAATGCGCACAATGTGTGTTGCATCGAGTTATTAAGTCGATCCCGTATCGCGGCATTTGCGGCAGGAAATTAAGATATCGAATGAATCCGACGACGTGATACGAACTTTCATTTTGCAGAGATCCTCTTTTCATAAGATTTTATCCTCTCACGTCGTATCTGGCCCTCTTTCGTGACTCTTACATTTCTTTGTTTCGTTTTTTTATATTTTCAATGTGGACGATAATACAAAATACTTATATATCATGCGATATAATTATTTTCACACCTGTCAAAATCTCGTACGAGTTTCTCCATTGAACACGTTATGTTTCTCGCAAAATTATATTCCTGTACACCGTGTACAGTTGATACTAGTCACTTTTAGTGGTCATATTTTTGACTTAAAAGGAGTTCCTGTCAGCAGTGATTTGGGGGCCGTGTGAAGTGCCGCTTTTATAGTACGCACAGGAGGAGACAGTCCAATTAAGGGCACATTTGTATACTTAAGTGTACCAATATCGATGTATAAATCGGACCAGACGATTTATAGCTTTGCCGAAATCGTAAAACATACGAAATACGTAAGGAGAGGCCGAACCTTTCCCTTCTTAGAAGAATCCTTAGAGAATCTTCGATAGATACAGATATTTAATAGAAGTTGTACGACGTATCTTTCACATTGATAAATCTATCGCTTAGAAAACAAAGTCTATATTAAAAGTATATATAGTCTCGATTAATAAGTTTATTGAGTATTTTTGATATTTTAATTGATAAAGTTTATGTTGAATGATTTAATGTGAAAAACTGTTTTATTCATCTGGAAATATAGTCTTAATAAATACATATATTCTAAATAATTAAATATTTAATTCATTGTTAAAAAAGATAAACATATTTTGGTCGTCGACATCGGTCTTAAATTCTCTTGTGACAGATACGTCTAGAGTAAAAAGCAAAAGTATTTTGAATATCGCCAAAAGTTGCCAAGGAAACGTCTCTCGAGCTCACCGTGCACAAAGTCAACCCCCGAAGCATGCAAGATTAAACCCTTTACGCGTTGCATCACAAAGAAGAGCGAGTTGTTGGCAACCCTTGCAAGATGATTCTTTCCCTTTTTCTCTTTCGCAGCCCTCCCCCCCCCCTCATTCTTCCGCGTTAAAATGTACACGCGCGGTCAGCATGGAAAGTATATTTCCCTTGTCGTAAATCTTCTTCGCTTGTTTCTCACGTGCTCTTCAACGATCGGCGTTGAGTTATGTTCGTCGGTATTGCTGATGCTCTTACGGTCGTTTCGGTGTGTTAGGAGCTCGTAAATGTTCAAAATGAAATCCTTTAAAGCGCGGCATATTCATTTTGTACGTAGCAATTTGCATGTAAATCCACCGTGCTCAGACGTAAAGATCATAGGATATCATAATTTTCCACGTCAAGAACGATGACATTTTTTCGTACATCAAGTATTTATGCCATTATCTCCACAATATTGTCAGAAGCATATCTCATTTTCATTGTATCTTACTATACTATGCAATAAATGTGTATATGAACGGAAACTGTAGTCATTATGATTAGAACATTTCAGGTATATTTATAATAACTGGCTGTATTAAATCCAGTATTTTAGGTTTCTCATACAGCTATTTCTAGTGTACAAAAATTCTCGCCTATTATATTTATATTTGTAATTGCAAATAACAAAATTTATTTTATTTCCTCTAATAATATTCGTTTTCTTCGTTCGGACTCTCTATCGGTCGCGCATTTAAATGTATCTGTACGTTCTCGTTTGTGCTTCTCGCTTGATTTGTCAAGGCGCGTGTAATCGCCGATAGATCGATGCTGAACGCATCCGGCGATACGGCACGGTGAATTTTTGCGAAACAGGTGGTTTTACCCATATAGACCGAGCGAATACAATGTGAGCTCGCACCGTTCGTGGATCGTGCGATTTGTCTTCGTAACCAACCCCGTTCGCCTTGGCATGGAAAATGCACGCGTTCCCTAATAGAGTCCTTTGTTCAAAACCGAACTCAATTGTTACGGCCGATTATTCAGAGTGGAACAATGTCCAGTCAACCAGATACCAGTTTATCTCGAAACGCATGCGGCTGCATCCACCGATCGTGGTATGCACGATCTTATCTCGCGACCCGAAGCGAAATGCAAATTAAAGTTTCCTCGCATAATTGGTCCTTTTTAAGCACTTACCTATCTGAGATACGCGCGCAGATGAACGAATTAAGTTTGCCGTAATTTTTACGAACATTGACGTGAAATATAAATATTGGAACACTCGATAATTATGATATATCGTTTTTAATATGTGTGTGATAAGCTAGCTGCATCCATTTTTCATTACTATCTATACAGGAAATTAAAAAGAAAAGGTACGTTTAATACTGTTGTACTTTAGAGTAATTATACAATATATTTATTGTAATTTAAAGTAATTATATAATATATTGATTTGTTATTCCATACAATCATATGTAAATTAATTTGAATCAAAGTGATGTAAATTGTATTGTTAGCTAAACATTGTAGTTAAACATATCAGAGTGTCGAGTATCGTGAAAATTTAAAATCATTACAGAAAGAAATTTCAATTCTGATAGTTTTGCACGCACATCTTCGTCATTTAGATTTAGCGAAGCGATTCACAGCGATATTACCTGACCCGTTCGCCCACCAGATCTCATCGAATCCCTCTGTTCCACGAAATAAATATAAAAGATCAAAGCAATTCACAGATTTAATGCTCGTGGGTCCATAAACGAGGCAACTGATGCCAGTTGGGAAATAAAGTGAGGCGGCCATTCTTCCCGCGTCCACGATAACTTTCATATTATGGCTTAAAAGACAACACGCCCACTTGACAATTATTTGAAAATGATCCGGGTTTCCTCCTAACATCCTACGTCATTCAGATCTATTATTGAGATTAAGCAGTATTAAGACTAAAGAACATGAGGAAATTTCATTTCTCGGTTGACAGCAAAATATATACTTTTTTCTGTTACATTAAAATGTAACGTGTAGATCAAATCGTTAGTGAGACAATGTAATTATTGTATTTTACAAAATGGGGTGCGATTTACACGGTTTGTGATACGATCGGACTCGGCCAGAAACCCGTCAATCTCCGATTACATTCTTTCGTTTAGAATTCTTCCAAATTTCTATCTATCTAAGCTGACACATCTACCTGCGCGCACTCACACGCACGTGCGGAACATTACCTGCAGCTGCTTACACTATCGATGAAAGGGTCATTGGCCCGATAGATGGGTACCTTCTGCCCTAATGAGTTCGTTCCTCAGAAAATGTCCACGAGATCACCGTCATAGTGTCAACGGAGCTGATTGCGAACGGACATTCGCGCGGCGATTCTCCAAGGGTTCTGCTCCTCCCCTTTTCCCTGTTTTGCACTTTGCCGAGGCAAGATCCTTTATAGTGGCGATCTGGCCCCTGGAATCCCGAGGCATTTATCGGTGGAGTTAATACAGGTGAACAAGAGAGAGACTGCGAACATTCGTTGTAGTCGCCGTTGTCGTAACGAAGCAAGTTCTTCTCGTTTCGTCTCCTCCACTCTCTCTCTCTCTCTCTCTCTCCTTTCCTCCGAAAGAACGGTTGGTGTTCCTCCGGTGTTCGGTGAAACACGACGGTCTCTCGACGAAGAGAGGTGATCTCCCGATGAGTGGGAGGTCGGTATCATCGAAAGGGGTGAGGGGACAGAGGCAGGCCGAAGGAAGAAGGCAGGGCAGCGGTGGGCCTAATTAGTCAGGGATATATCTGGAATCTCATGGAGGCTGAGTTTTGTAGGCCTCCTTCAGTTTTATGTACGCAGGCGGATTTCTCTCGTGGATTAGCATACAAATCGATTTAAACTCGAGATAAATAGCCACTCACAGCCTCCTCACACGGAGCCGACTTCGGGCATTATCTTGTCCACCGCCGAGATTAACGCTTAATGCTTTATACTTTACAGCCGGGGAGCCTCCCCGCGCTGCCTCCTGCGGGTACCACTATATATACTTAAGTACGTACCTGCGTTTTGTCGTGACACCGTCGAGTGGCTCTTCATCTCTTCCTCTCTCTGTCTCTCATCCCGATGTCTGCCTCGCGCGTTTCGCGCCAATGTTCTTTCGTTACTACAGCCGGCCGATCGGACAAACTCGTTTCCGATTAATCGAAACGCCAGGTCATCGTTCGGGCAATAACGACCCGCCGATGTGGCGGATCGTTTACACTTTACACCCCCGGTGGATTTCATGGGAGTATTTGCGACGACGTCGTCGTCGTATGCTCTTTACGTACGTACGACGGTACCGTAACATTACCAATGAAATCACTCCAAAGATACGCTATTATAGTGTTACACAAGTTTACGCTTTATCATGCCATGCTGTATTATCTAATATACATGCACAACGATCATATATCGTATTTATCTGAATTAATATGAAGAAGGGGACGATTAATCCGCATTAGATAAAAACTCGTAAACACTAGTCGATACCTTGTCGGATTTTTCACAGTTTTTTCGATGTGTATTACACATTTGTTAGCATTTTATGATAATTTCATGTTCGCTTCTGCGGCGTTACAACTCCTAATCGCCGCAGCGAATCGCAAATGATTAGCGTTTTATTCGGCGTTTTAAACGATTATCGTATTTTCTCTCCGTACGAACGGAAATACAATGTGGACATTTCATGCGCGGGGACGACTCATAATTTCTGAGCACTCATAACAAATGCGGTGTTATTCGGTCGTATAACGCGGTTATGCGTTTCAGAAGCATCTACTATTTCGAGACAACTTTTATTATATATTATTGTTCATCATGGTGCTTTTATCGTTTTCGGTCGGCCGAAACCACGTCAATTTTATGATTACGTTAAAATGTTCGATTTATGTATTTAGCCTTGGGTGGCGACGAATTATTCACCGAATATAATACGAGCGAGATGCCGTTGACTTCGTCGATCGAAGAGGAACGGGTTTCGATGTCGCGTCCGATTTCTCCTGGATGCACGAGGTTTCGTTGTGTTTTAGCGGAATATTTCGATTATTCATGACGACTTAAGGTTCCGAATAGCAAACGTCATTCGAATAGTCATTAACAAGCCGCGGATACACATAGAGGTAAGGGAATCGAATCTCCCATGAGATTGGCTGTATCGTCGAGATGCTCGTTATAGCTCAGTCTTTTATATTAATTTATACCGTTATATCTCCTTATTCCTTTACGGAACTTGTATTTTTTAATTGGTTGTTGGCTATAAATCGATTCTTTTCGATTACATTATAACTACTATATTCCGTCATAAATTTTCTTATAAATTCAAAATATTTGATATTTTATGCGCGAATTTGCTATCCCTGTCACTAAATTAGCTTTCCATTCTCGTAGCTCGTTTCCATTTTACAATTTTTGAAATTTGTTGACGTCATTATAAATCTTTGTCAATACGCTTTCATCGTTTCATCAGAAATGAGCCTGCACTCTTTGAATAACGTTAAAATGCGACATTGTCTTCTGAAAAAGTGATTTAACAAGTGAGACGCGCTGACGGCTGACCATCCCTTCTTGTTTCAGCAATTACGATACTTTGGTTAATTAAGAGGAATTGTCGGAAACTGCAAATAGCCCAAAGGCTGATGGCAATATCGTGCGGTTATGCTTACCCGCTGTAACGGAGAGGGAAATTATTAAGCGGTTATATCAGTTACATCTAATTGCGTATTTAACGCAAAGAAATTTTCGCTACGGGATACCACTCGGCGTCATATCACGTTCATTATTTATTCATTTTGTTTGTGCCGTTATCTCTAAGAAAGTTACAGTCTGCGCGATTGAGAATGGCGTGCGTAACTCGTCTAACCCCCGGCTTCTGTTCGTTAGCGTAACGTTCAATTAGCGATTACTCTGTTTGCCAGAATTATCATTTCGCGTGTTCCGACGAAATCATTAACGGCCAACTTTTAGCTCCGCTGCGAGCTCCGTCGGTTCGCCTCGATTGATCTAACACGTGATCGCGTTACAAATACCGGACCGATTGCGCGCGTAATAAATACGTGGGCCGCAGTCGGACGGCATACACAACGGCTAATGAGTTCATAATACAAAGATTTCTAATACGGCTCTCGATAGCCGGACCCAGGATAATAATGTCAGGCTGCTACGTCCCCGATTGCTGAGACGCGCGAGGCAGCCGGAAAGAGAGGCGCAAGTGGGCCACTCTTGAAACGGATGAGCAGGTGAACGGGCGTAAATCAGGGTAGACTCGAGCTGCGGCACGGAAGGGGCGAAGGTGGGAGGGGACCGAAAGGAAAGAGAAGGAGAAGGAGAGAGAGAGAGAAAAAGAGAAAGGGAGGACAGGAAGAGGCGGAAGATGAGGAGGGACACCAAGAGAGATGGCAAGACGGAGCAAGAACGGGAGAGGCGGACAGAAACGGAGTAGTTCTTGCATGGCGCGGAGGGGGCAGCAAGATTGGAAGCGTCCGATGCTGGATCGCGACCAGCTGCTGTCACCGACCTGCTTGGTAGACAGCCAGATTATTGCACGGAGTCTCTATGGACCACGGATGTGCGCTGATTCCGCTGTCCGTTCCATAGCGATAGAGCGGTCGATTCTGAATGATAAAGTGAGAGCCATCGCTCGATTTTATGAATTGATCTTTGAGAATTATTATCTAATTATTTAAGAAGCGTTAAAAATAGCCTTACTCGCAAATATATTCATTTAAATGTAAACAATCGAAACGTCTCTCTCTCTCTCTCTCTCTCTCTCTCTCTCTCTCTCTCT